>NW_021281121.1:0-12268 GCF_002162155.2 Triticum dicoccoides
TGATGATTTCAGGACTTTGAAGCCACCATAATGGGTGCATGAAGCCTTGGACGAAATATACAAGATGCCACTTCATAAATTTCGTCCCGAGGCTATTTTAGGTGCTGCGTCACCTTATTATTGGGCCAGGCCCATGTAATTTCGAAATACATAAGTATAGGCTATTTTTAGAGTCCGTATGTGTGGGGAAACAAGAGATAGGGTTGATTTCGGACTCCTCCACCAAGGGCCACGAAATTCCCCCCTCTTCCTCCATATATACAGCCCTTAGGGCATCGTTTAGACTTTGGGTTTTGTTTAGATTAAAAGTTTGCCATAGCTGCAACTTCGCGTACTTCGTTTGTGTTCAACGACCAGACAAAGGCGTCACAGAACCCCACCTTGATCAATAAAGCTTTCATCTTATATTCGCAATATCCAGATTGCAATCTTAGTTTCTTGCTTGTTCTTCATTTGCTCGCAGGAAACAGACCCTCGTGGTCAGGTTGATCGTGCTCCGGCGTGGTCAATAACCTCTCGGAGTTGGTTTAGCGATTGCTAAGGCGCGACGTCCTCGCACGTTCGTAGTCGGATCGTCAAAGTCGACTTCCACCAAAGCGAAAACCACCATCTCATCGAAAGACGGGACACCTTTGCCTCTATCACCTTTGCTTGATTTCGTCCTAAATTTCGAAAATCCACACCAAAAATAGCCCCAATTTTTTTTGTGATTTGTTGGTTTGATGATGTTTTGTTGATTTTGATCCATGGATTTGCTTGGTTTTGAGTGGATCTAGCATCTCCCCAAATTTCCCCCTCTTTCATCCGCGAAATCTCATCAATTTTGACCCCAAAATCCCTAAATTCCGCCCAAAATCGCGTCCCGGAGCTCAAACCCGTGTTGACCCCGACCCACCGGACGTTCGCCCTTTAACGGACGACCGGAACCCCAAACCCAAGATGAAACAGCGGATTTCAGGGCTCCAATGGACGTGCGGCGACCGGACATCCGTCCATTACCGGACGTCTGACACCTGTAGATATCAACTTTGGCTGATTTTTTTTGCCCATAACTAATTCATCCGAACTCCGGTTTTGACGTTCTTTTGCTCGTTTGAAGCTATTGACATCCCCCATCCCACAAAAATACTACCAACAACATTTGCGTCCACCAACTGAAATTTGGCAAGTTTGCCCAGGCCCTCCACCGTATCATCCACATAACCATCATAACCTTCCGCAACCTAACCCTTTTTGTTCCCCATCGCATTAGTGGTTGCTTGAGTAGTGATTCGAGTCTCCTAAGGTGTTTTGGCTACTTAGGGACGGTTGCTTCTTCATCAACCACCACCACCACCACTTCCGCATAACCCATCATCCCACTTCCGCATTGCTGAGTGCAAACCACCTCTGCTTTTCCGCTACCACCATTTAGACTTTTGACATTTGAGATTTTGCAATCGCGGTTTTTCCATTTCCTAAGGTGTTTCTGCTAATTAGGAACGGGTCGACATCGACAACACCGCCTCTCATCATCAACACGGACGGTAACCTCAATGACATCATTGTACATTCTCCTTGCAATTGCATTGATAACCCCCTAGCCCATTTTGCGTCACTTACCTATCGAGACTAGCCATTTGAGTAGCAACGTTACTTGTGCATATTAGTGATATATACCTTCCATTACATATATACCATATCATCTTGGTATCATCATATCATCCCTTGTATCACAAGATTGTTCCCGCATATTGATAGAGGCGGGGTGTCCCGATCTTTCGATGAGATGATAACTATCGATTTGGTGGAGACGACTTTGACGATCTGACTACAAACGTGCAATGACGTTGTGCCTTAGCAATCGCTAAACCAACTCCGAGAGGTTATTGACCACGCCGGAGCACGATCAACCTGACCACGAAGGTCTATTCCTGCAAGCAATCGAAGAACAAGCAAGAATATGATAAAAGCAATCTGAATATCACGAATATGTATGAAGTATTGATAATGGTGGGGATCCTAAAAGTGGTCTTGGTCTGGTCGTTGGACACAAACGAAGCACACGAAGTTGCAATGGCTAACTTTTAACTAAACAAATCCCAAGGAAAAGCTACTAGATGGATCTACTTATATAGGAGCAAGGGGTGGCGGCCAAGGAGGTGGGAGGACGTCCCAAGGCAGCCTAAAACTAAATCTAGGTCGTACAAGGCCAATGGGCCCAAGTGGAGGTGATGTAACACCTTTGGACTTGTAGTTTGACTCGGATTCTGCTGCAGCATCAGATTGTTTCGTCCACAACTCAATGCTCCGGAAGAATTAGAAGGTGATTCCAATTGGGTTGGAAATTGCACGAAATCTAGTTTCCAACAAAAAAAAGAATCACCCAATTCGGAGTCCGTATGAAAAACTTGTGTGCGTTTTGAGTCAGGTATGTCTGTGCAGTCCGAATCTGAATCCAGAACGTGAGAGACTTGGACTCTATCTTCTCTTGGGCCAAAAGTGACGTGAGAGAACTTTTTGGACAGCAAATAAACATCTCTTTCTTCCTTATCTTCATATGTGGATTGTACAAATGTCCCATACACCTGCAATTAGACAAAACACAAAAGTGTGTGAAGTATTTTTGTTCTGGATAACACAAATAGATTATTGAATAGTTTGCACTAGAAATCACCTGACAAATATGCATATATGCAATATTTTTGGTCATATCCAAGGTAGTCATGTCCTCATCATCCTCCCCTTCTTGAAAATAAAGCCGTCCTCGGCGTTGCTTAATCTGAAATGTGGCTAACAAAAGAGACAAGGTGTACATGTTGTATATGTATATGTCATCCATTTTTACTTCCCTTGATTTTTGCATATATGACACATGAATAGATGAGTAACTTGCATAGTTCATAAAATCTAAAGCCAAAAAATTAGCACAAGAAGCATGAAAATATTGCAACTCAGTTTGCACATATAAGTGAAGCTCTTATTCATTTCAAAAGATTGACAATGTTCATCATTAAACCATCCCAACATTGGTGAATAAACCTTACTTGCATCAAATTTACATGCTACAACATGCTTAAATAAGCAAACATGCAATAAGTCATTCAACACAGAATCATCACCAAGATTAGAGGTCATATCAAAATGATTAAACATTGGTTCTTTTGCATCAATAGTTAATTCAATGGGTGCACTCAAAATTGTTGGTATTTCAGTTGTTTGATCACATGGCAAAGTCAAATTATCAACGTAGTCCTCTAAAATAGGTGGTGTGATCAAAGTAGTGGGTAGCTCATCAGATGGTGCATTCAAATTGACAAGGCATTCATCATTCTCATGTAGAGATGGAAGATCAGTACCTTTGTCATTACCTCTTATGATCAACTCAGATGATGTAGCCACTCTCGGGGGTGATGTGTCACATGGTGGAGGTGATGTAGTCCTGACAACAACGGATGTGGTTGTCATAGTATGCCTAGTAGTTGAAGGAACAATCATATCAACTCTTGGAATGTGCACCGTGCGCTTGTTCTCCTCGTGGCCAACACGTCGTTTTACTTCCTGTTCAGCTTTGCAAGCAAGATGAAACAAATGGTCCATAGGATAACACTCTTCATGAATTAGTATCTCTTAAATATCACGGTTTAATCCTCCCCAAAATCTATCCATAAAATCATCTTCACTTTCTTCGAAAGAGGAATGCAACAAGGTAGTTTGTAAATCATCATAATATTTTGTTACAGTTTCACTACCTTGTTTTAAGTGTTGCAACTTCTTAATCATGTCACGAGTATAATAAGCAGGGACGAAAGTATGTCGCATGGCAAGTTTCAAATCATCCCAAGTAGTAGGTATATAATCAGGGTGTAACCGACAATATTCACTCCACCAAACCAAAGCATAACCAGTGAAAGAACCAACCGCAACCTTAACATTTTTATGTTCATTGAAATTATGAGAGGCAAATATATTTTTTATGTCGAACTCCCATTCAATATATAAAGCAGGTTTAAAACGGCCATTAAATGGTGGTATAGATACATTAACCTGATCATGTGCATTTGGATGTTTGTGCACCTCTCGTGACGGTTGTGGTATTTGCAAAGGTGGTGGCACGTCTGCCGCGATCGACAAAGCCCATGAATTGACTCTAGATCCTGTCATGATTAGTAGAACAAGAAACAAAACCCAAAAATAATGTTCCTATAACTACTAGGATGTGGTGGTAAAACGCTCACAGTAAAGCAAATATCAATGTCTTACACGTTCTTACCATGCAGCAGGCGGTGATCGGCAACCAGCGGTGTCAAGTAACTCCGAATATTGAGTAAAGCGATTGCCAGGGGAGCGTACGTATACACGGTGTAGAAATATGTGGAGCTGGGTTGGCTATATATGGTAGCAAAAGATTAGCAATAATCAATTCAAAGATGCAATGTTGAATAAACGCTCAACAACGGTACTGTGCTGGTCCTAGGCTACACCGGACTAGAGACGCGAGCCTAGAACACTAATGAGGTCACGGCGTAGCACAACTAGCATCAATGAAGGATACTAAGTAGCTCTTGACAGCAAGATATAAGTGAAGATCACAACGGCAGTGAAGATAATGATGAAAAACAACTGCCAAGCAGGATATACAACAACTCTCTCTCCAACTTTCCTCTTGAAAAGTTTGAGACAATTTTCTGATAAATTCTTTCAAAGAATGCTACTAACTCAAGCTTTCCAATGCAAAAAGAATCACTCAATTCCGAGTTGATATGAGGAGTCAAAGAATTCTAAAACTGGCCTGAAAAATTGGAACAAGTTGTGTTCACGAACTTTGGAGGGCAAAAAGACCTATTTAGAAGCCGATTTTGAGGTGTCAAATATTGAACTTGCTTCTGCAACTATTTAGATGCGGCTCGTCGCTATCTTCAATTTGAGTACTCACGGAGCCAAAACTGACTTCGTATGAGGAAGATACACCTGTTTTACTGAACAGTGCGCAAAAGAGATTCCAATCCGAATTCAGGTACGAGATTGATTCTAGATAGATCCAATTTTTTTTTCTTCTCTCTTTTTTTTCTCACGCCTTTTTTTCTTTTTCTTCTCCCTCTTTTTATTTTTTTTTCTTTCCTTTTTTCTCTCTTTTTTTTTCTTTATCTTTTTTCCCCCTCTTTCCAAGACAAACTAGATAAGATGCAGATTCGATCAGGCGAAGATGTGAGTGACCTCAACTATGATTATGACAATAAACAGTGCGTAGCACATGGTGGAAATTGGTGGATGGGATGGTGGACAGCGGATGGGATAATGATGCAGCGGCTGCGTGACTAATGTGAACAGAACTCGAAACTCTAAAGGAACTAGACACTAAGACCAGCAACTCGACACGGCGATGCAACCGATAATTCAATAATGCAAACAATGAAAACAAAATTGCAAAGGCTCAGTCTGGCTAGGACAAAGGATGAATAGATCTAACTTTTGTTTTGTGGCTTTTTCTTGGACAATAGGTAAGAAAATAAATCTAATCTAGGAAAACTGGAAATTCTCACCGAGCAACCTGAAAACTGATACCACTTGATAGAGGCAAAGGTGTCCCGTCTTTCGATGAGATGATGGATATCGCTTTGGTGGAAGTCGACTCTGATACCACTTGATAGAGGCGGGGTGTCCCGATCTTTCGATGAGATGATAACTATCGATTTGGTGGAGACGACTTTGACGATCCGACTACAAACGTGCAACGACGTTGTGCCTTAGCAATCGCTAAACCAACTCCGAGAGGTTATTGACCACGCCGGAGCACGATCAACCTGACCACGAAGGTCTATTCCTGCAAGCAATCGAAGAACAAGCAAGAATATGATAAAAGCAATCTGAATATCGCGAATATGTATGAAGTATTGATAATGGTGGGGATCCGAAAAGTGGTCTTGGTCTGGTCGTTGGACACAAACGAAGCACACGAAGTTGCAATGGCTAACTTTTAACTAAACAAATCCCAAGGAAAAGCTACTAGATGGATCTACTTATATAGGAGCAAGGGGTGGCGGCCAAGGAGGTGGGAGGACGTCCCAAGGCAGCCTAAAACTAAATCTAGGTCGTACAAGGCCAATGGGCCCAAGTGGAGGTGATGTAACACCTTTGGACTTGTAGTTTGACTCGGATTCTGCTGCAGCATCAGATTGTTTCGTCCACAACTCAACGCTCCGGAAGAATTTGAAGGTGATTCCAATTGGGTTGGAAATTGCACGAAATCTAGTTTCCAACAAAAAAAAGAATCACCCAATTCGGAGTCCGTATGAAAAACTTGTGTGCGTTTTGAGTCAGGTATGTCTGTGCAGTCCGAATCTGAATCCAGAACGTGAGAGACTTGGACTCTATCTTCTCTTGGGCCAAAAGTGACGTGAGAGAACTTTTTGGACAGCAAATAAACATCTCTTTCTTCCTTATCTTCATATGTGGATTGTACAAATGTCCCATACACCTGCAATTAGACAAAACACAAAAGTGTGTGAAGTATTTTTGTTCTGGATAACACAAATAGATTATTGAATAGTTTGCACTAGAAATCACCTGACAAATATGCATATATGCAATATTTTTGGTCATATCCAAGGTAGTCATGTCCTCATCATCCTCCCCTTCTTGAAAATAAAACCGTCCTCGGCGTTGCTTAATCTGAAATGTGGCTAACAAAAGAGACAAGGTGTACATGTTGTATATGTATATGTCATCCATTTTTACTTCCCTTGATTTTTGTATATATGACACATGAATAGATGAGTAACTTGCATAGTTCATAAAATCTAAAGCCAAAAAATTAGCACAAGAAGTAGAAGGCATGAAAATATTGCAACTCAGTTTGCACATATAAGTGAAGCTCTTATTCATTTCAAAAGATTGACAATGTTCATCATTAAACCATCCCAACATTGGTGAATAAACCTTACTTGCATCAAATTTACATGCTACAACATGCTTAAATAAGCAAACATGCAATAAGTCATTCAACACAGAATCATCACCAAGATTAGAGGTCATATCAAAATGATTAAACATTGGTTCTTTTGCATCAATAGTTAATTCAATGGGTGCACTCAAAATTGTTGATATTTCAGTTGTTTGATCACATGGCAAAGTCAAATTATCAACGTAGTCCTCTAAAATAGGTGGTGTGATCAAAGTAGTGGGTAGCTCATCAGATGGTGCATTCAAATTGACAAGGCATTCATCATTCTCATGTAGAGATGGAAGATCAGTACCTTTGTCATTACCTCTTATGATCAACTCAGATGATGTAGCCACTCTCGGGGGCGATGTGTCACATGGTGGAGGTGATGTAGTCCTGACAACAACGGATGTGGTTGTCATAGTATGCCTAGTAGTTGAAGGAACAATCATATCAACTCTTGGAATGTGCACCGTGCGCTTGTTCTCCTCGTGGCCAACACGTCGTTTTATTTCCTGTTCAGCTTTGCAAGCAAGATGAAACAAATGGTTCATAGGATAACACTCTTCATGAATTAGTATCTCTTGAATATCACGGTTTAATCCTCCCCAAAATCTATCCATAAAAGCATCTCTTGAACGAGCAAGAATATGATAAAGCAATCTGAATATTGCAAATATATATGAGGTATTGATAATGGTGGGGATCCGTAAGCGGTCTTGGTCTGGTCGTTGGACACAAACGAAGTACACGAAGTTGCGTTGGCTAACTTTTAACTAAACAAATCCCAAGGAAAAGCTACTAGATGGATCTACTTATATAGGAGCAAGGGGTGGCGGCCAAGGAGGTGGGAGGACGTCCCAAGGCAGCCTAAAACTAAATCTAGGTCGTACAAGGCCAATGGGCCCAAGTGGAGGTGATGTAACACCTTTGGACTTGTAGTTTGACTCGGATTCTGCTGCAGCATCAGATTGTTTCGTCCACAACTCAACGCTCCGGACGAATTTGAAGGTGATTCCAATTGGGTTGGAAAGTGCACGAAATCTAGTTTCCAACAAAAAAAGAATCACCCAATTCGGAGTCCGTATGAAAAACTTGTGTGCGTTTTGAGTCAGGTGTGTCTGTGCAGTCCGAATCTGAATCCAAAACGTGAGAGACTTGGACTCTATCTTCTCTTGGGCCAAAAGTGACGTGAGAGAACTTTTTGGACAGCAAATAAACATCTCTTTCTTCCTTATCTTCATATGTGGATTGTACAAATGTCCCATACACCTGCAATTAGACAAAACACAAAAGTGTGTGAAGTATTTTTGTTCTGGATAACATAAATAGATTATTGAATAGTTTGCACTAGAAATCACCTGACAAATATGCATATATGCAATATTTTTGGTCATATCCAAGGTAGTCATGTCCTCATCACAGACGGTTTATCTATGCCGGACCACTGAGCTAGTGGTACTGCTGTGATGGACTGTTGGGCTGTAGGAGCAGAGGCATCAGACTGCTGAGCATGCATTGAAGCTATGTCAGGTTTCTGCGCAGGTGGTGCCAACTTGTCGGTGTGCTGAGGAGGCCATGCCAACGCGTTGGTTTGTTGAGCAGGAAGTGCTGATGCATTGGTATGCTGATCACGCGACTGCGGACCAATAGACTAATGAGCAGTCGGTTTTGGACCTACAAACTGCTTAGCAGGCGGTTCCGAAGCATCAGACTGCTTAGCAGTCCGTTCCACCAGGTTGGTCTGCTGAGCATGTGCTGCAGCTAGGTTTCCCCCAGCTGCTTCAGCGGTCGGCATCTGAACCGGTGGTGCGTCTTCAGCAGTTGTAGGCCTTGCCACTTGCTGCTTTGGGGCGGAGGATGACATGGCATGTACACCACAAAGTCGGGCCGGCTGATCACGGGTTGATGCATCAGCCCGTGAGAGCTGCTGTGGCAAGGAGAGTGTCAATAGTTGAGGGGCAACAGTGGTTGCTCTTGGAGGGGCTTCAGGGATCTCATCGATGAACTCTATTTCCTTTCGTTGCCACTGGATGTGATGTAACAGTGTTTCTCCCATGGTCCTTTTCTCATCGAAGTCTCCTAGGACATTCTTCAGGGCAAATTCATTGAATCCTGGCTTTACTTCAGTCATGTAGCACTTCACACAGCCCGGCTTCAATGACACATTGTCCAACAAGAGGCCATCTTCCAAGAAGGGTGGGCAATCTGAGGAGGACATCAATACCATTGTTACACCCACAGCCCCTGCTGCTATACATACTTGATGAGGACATGACTACCTTGGATATGACCAAAAATATTGCATATATGCATATTTGTCAGGTGATTTCTAGTGCAAACTATTCAATAATCTATTTGTGTTATCCAGAACAAAAATACTTCACACACTTTTGTGTTTTGTCTAATTGCAGGTGTATGGGACATTTGTACAATCCACATATGAAGATAAGGAAGAAAGAGATGTTTATTTGCTGTCCAAAAAGTTCTCTCACGTCACTTTTGGCCCAAGAGAAGATAGAGTCCAAGTCTCTCACGTTCTGGATTCAGATTCGGACTGCACAGACATACCTGACTCAAAACGCACACAAGTTTTTCATACGGACTCCGAATTGGGTGATTCTTTTTTTTGTTGGAAACTAGATTTCGTGCAATTTCCAACCCAATTGGAATCACCTTCAAATTCTTCCGGAGCGTTGAGTTGTGGACGAAACAATCTGATGCTGCAGCAGAATCCGAGTCAAACTACAAGTCCAAAGGTGTTACATCACCTCCACTTGGGCCCATTGGCCTTGTACGACCTAGATTTAGTTTTAGGCTGCCTTGGGACGTCCTCCCACCTCCTTGGCCGCCACCCCTTGCTCCTATATAAGTAGATCCATCTAGTAGCTTTTCCTTGGGATTTGTTTAGTTAAAAGTTAGCCATTGCAACTTCGTGTGCTTCGTTTGTGTCCAACGACCAGACCAAGACCACTTTTCGGATCCCCACCATTATCAATACTTCATACATATTCGCGATATTCAGATTGCTTTTATCATATTCTTGCTTGTTCTTCGATTGCTTGCAGGAATAGACCTTCGTGGTCAGGCTGACCGTGCTTCCAGCATCGTCAGTAACCTCAGGAGATTGGTTTAGCGATTGCTAAGGCGCAACGTCGTGCACGTTTGTAGTCGGATCGTCAAAGTCGTCTTCACCAAATCGATAGTTATCATCTCATCGAAAGATCGGGACAACCCGCCTCTATCATTCGGAGTCCGTATGAAAAACTTGTGTGCGTTTTGAGTCAGGTGTGTCTGTGCAGTCCGAATCTGAATCCAGAACGTGAGAGACCTGGACTCTATCTTCTCTTGGGCCAAAAGTGACGTGAGAGAACTTTTTGGACAGCAAATAAACATCTCTTTCTTCCTTATCTTCATATGTGGATTGTACAAATGTCCCATACACCTGCAATTAGACAAAACACAAAAGTGTGTGAAGTATTTTTGTTCTGGATAACATAAATAGATTATTGAATAGTTTGCACTAGAAATCACCTGACAAATATGCATATATGCAATATTTTTGGTCATATCCAAGGTAGTCATGTCCTCATCATCCTCCCCTTCTTGAAAATAAAGCCGTCCTCGGCGTTGCTTAATCTGAAATGTGGCTAACAAAAGAGACAAGGTGTACATGTTGTATATGTATATGTCATCCATTTTTACTTCCCTTGATTTTTGCATATATGACACATGAATAGATGAGTAACTTGCATAGTTCATAAAATCTAAAGCCAAAAAATTAGCACAAGAAGTAGAAGGCATGAAAATATTGCAACTCAGTTTGCACATATAAGTGAAGCTCTTATTCATTTCAAAAGATTGCCAATGTTCATCATTAAACCATCCCAACATTGGTGAATAAACCTTACTTGCATCAAATTTACATGCTACAACATGCTTAAATAAGCAAACATGCAATAAGTCATTCAACACAGAATCATCACCAAGATCAGAGGTCATATCAAAATGATTAAACATTGGTTCTTTTGCATCAATAGTTAATTCAATGGGTGCACTCAAAATTGTTGGTATTTCAGTTGTTTGATCACATGGCAAAGTCAAATTATCAACGTAGTCCTCTAAAATAGGTGGTGTGATCAAAGTAGTGGGTAGCTCATCAGATGGTGCATTCAAATTGACAAGGCATTCATCATTCTCATGTAGAGATGGAAGATCAGTACCTTTGTCATTACCTCTTATGATCAACTCAGATGATGTAGCCACTCTCGGGGGTGATGTGTCACATGGTGGAGGTGATGTAGTCCTGACAACAACGGATGTGGTTGTCATAGTATGCCTAGTAGTTGAAGGAACAATCATATCAACTCTTGGAATGTGCACCGTGCGCTTGTTCTCCTCGTGGCCAACACGTCGTTTTACTTCCTGTTCAGCTTTGCAAGCAAGATGAAACAAATGGTCCATAGGATAACACTCTTCATGAATTAGTATCTCTTAAATATCACGGTTTAATCCTCCCCAAAATCTATCCATAAAATCATCTTCACTTTCTTCGAAAGAGGAATGCAACAAGGTAGTTTGTAAATCATCATAATATTTTGTTACAGTTTCACTACCTTGTTTTAAGTGTTGCAACTTCTTAATCATGTCACGAGTATAATAAGCAGGGACGAAAGTATGTCGCATGGCAAGTTTCAAATCATCCCAAGTAGTAGGTATATAATCAGGGTGTAACCGACAATATTCACTCCACCAAACCAAAGCATAACCAGTGAAAGAACCAACCGCAACCTTAACATTTTTATGTTCATTGAAATTATGAGAGGCAAATATATTTTTTATGTCGAACTCCCATTCAATATATAAAGCAGGTTTAAAACGGCCATTAAATGGTGGTATAGATACATTAACCTGATCATGTGCATTTGGATGTTTGTGCACCTCTCGTGACGGTTGTGGTATTTGCAAAGGTGGTGGCACGTCTGCCGCGATCGACAAAGCCCATGAATTGACTCTAGATCCTGTCATGATTAGTAGAACAAGAAACAAAACCCAAAAATAATGTTCCTATAACTACTAGGATGTGGTGGTAAAACGCTCACAGTAAAGCAAATATCAATGTCTTACACGTTCTTACCATGCAGCAGGCGGTGATCGGCAACCAGCGGTGTCAAGTAACTCCGAATATTGAGTAAAGCGATTGCCAGGGGAGCGTACGTATACACGGTGTAGAAATATGTGGAGCTGGGTTGGCTATATATGGTAGCAAAAGATTAGCAATAATCAATTCAAAGATGCAATGTTGAATAAACGCTCAACAACGGTACTGTGCTGGTCCTAGGCTAC
>NW_021281121.1:13620-98528 GCF_002162155.2 Triticum dicoccoides
ATCAACCTGACCACGAAGGTCTATTCCTGCAAGCAATCGAAGAACAAGCAAGAATATGATAAAAGCAATCTGAATATCGCGAATATGTATGAAGTATTGATAATGGTGGGGATCCGAAAAGTGGTCTTGGTCTGGTCGTTGGACACAAACGAAGCACACGAAGTTGCAATGGCTAACTTTTAACTAAACAAATCCCAAGGAAAAGCTACTAGATGGATCTACTTATATAGGAGCAAGGGGTGGCGGCCAAGGAGGTGGGAGGACGTCCCAAGGCAGCCTAAAACTAAATCTAGGTCGTACAAGGCCAATGGGCCCAAGTGGAGGTGATGTAACACCTTTGGACTTGTAGTTTGACTCGGATTCTGCTGCAGCATCAGATTGTTTCGTCCACAACTCAACGCTCCGGAAGAATTTGAAGGTGATTCCAATTGGGTTGGAAATTGCACGAAATCTAGTTTCCAACAAAAAAAAGAATCACCCAATTCGGAGTCCGTATGAAAAACTTGTGTGCGTTTTGAGTCAGGTATGTCTGTGCAGTCCGAATCTGAATCCAGAACGTGAGAGACTTGGACTCTATCTTCTCTTGGGCCAAAAGTGACGTGAGAGAACTTTTTGGACAGCAAATAAACATCTCTTTCTTCCTTATCTTCATATGTGGATTGTACAAATGTCCCATACACCTGCAATTAGACAAAACACAAAAGTGTGTGAAGTATTTTTGTTCTGGATAACACAAATAGATTATTGAATAGTTTGCACTAGAAATCACCTGAAAAATATGCATATATGCAATATTTTTGGTCATATCCAAGGTAGTCATGTCCTCATCACATATACACAATTGCTATCTTGGTTTGTGCATTTCGCATAAGTGGCCATTAAAAAAGCTTTTAAGCAAAGAAAAAGAGTGAACAAAGAGCTTGTAAGCAATAGCCATAGCATCACAATATATCATATGGTATCATAACCGATCATCTTGGATCATCTTGTGCTAAAGCACCGGAACATACATACATAGCTTACTTGGGATAGAAAGTTTATCCATTTTGCATCTTATAGGTTGTGCACAAGTGTCGTATCCGCCAAGTGAGCAATCGTGCTAGCGTCTCTCTTGAGTTGTGCAATAGAGCGTTTTCCGTGGCTTCCACATTTTTTGCTCATTCCTTGGTTGCATGACCCCATTTATCTACCCGTGTGTATGTTTCCGTGTGCCATTCTTTGCTATTGGTCTACTTATTTCACTTGTAAATTTGTGAATCTCTTTCAATATTATTGACTCTTGCTAACATTTTGCATCAAATTTTTGTGCCACTATCCTCACCGAGCTCCACCATAAGCTTTACTTGATAGGTGTGAGTGAATAAGTCCTGTACCAATTCCACTATTCTTTCATTTCACATTGAGTGAAATGGGATACATCCTCAACTTTGGGAAAAGGTAACTTGGTATTGTTTATCTCATTTCCTACTCACCTCTACTCGAGTCTTGTGATGGATAGGCAAGGCATTACACCTTCGGACTACAACAACAATGACGAGTTCGATCCCACGAAAAACAACTTCGAGCCAAGATGCAAGCTCAAATGGAGGAGATCAAAGCCCTCATCAAGGCCTACAAGCGGTCTTCCTCATCTTCGAGAAGACGCTCAAGTGCACATGCTTCCGAGCTACCATCTCCAGCATGATCACATCGGCATCGACACAATCACCGACAAGAACGTGAAGGTCAAGAGCTCAACACCAACAACCGCTCAACGAATTCACCATCTCCCTTGGCATCTTCGCTAAACGACTTCAAGGCATCTTCGCCTACGGACATACGACATCTTCGCCAACAAGCACCCCAAGACTACGCTCAAGAGAAGCTCCCCAAGCTCAAGTCCATGACTTCCATGAGCTACTACGACCTCGACATCAACCATGCGATTCCTTTCTATGGGACTCAAGAACCCGAGGATCTTGAGTGGGAGCGCTTGATGAACGACTACCTCAAGCTACATCAAGTCCCTTTCGAAGATCAAGTGAAGTGCACCACAAGAAACTTCCATGACAACGCCTCGACATGGTGGCTTCACACACCTTCGAAGAGCTACGACATGAGTTGGCCCAAGACGAAGAGAGCTATGCGGCGAGAGTTCGTGCCTCCAACCTACACGGAACAACTTCTACGCCAATTGGAGAACACCATCCAAGGATCCAAGTCCATCGACGCATACTTTAAGGAGATGAAGAATGCCTTGAGATGAGCCGGCGTGGACGACCCCATTTCGATGAAGTTCCACTTCATGATGGGATTGAACAACGACATCTCCAACACTATCTTCCTCGAGAACTATAAGTCCCTCGAAGACAACTACATTGGTGCTCTCAAGGCGGAACTAGAACTCATGAAGGCCAAGGCTTCTCCACCCCAAGCTCACTTCACGACGACCAAGCTCCATGAGTACGAGCATGAGGATAGTACCACCAAGATGTCCAAGCCTGACAAGCTCCAAGACGATGCTCCCAAGTTTGACTTCACCACCATCGCTCTTTGTGGCATTGATGGTGCCGAGTCTACTTGACTCTTTTTCAAGATGGTGCGGTGACGACTACGACTATGGAGTCATTCGAGGACCAAGGTTTCACTACTAGGGAAAACTTTATACACAGAGCTATAGCAGTAGCGCATGTCAAAACTAGGCGCTACTGCTACTTAGTAGTAGCGCTTGTTGCAAAAGCACGCTACAACTATAGTTTCAGTAGTAGCACGTCTGTACAGAAAAGCGTTACTACTATAATTCCCACACTGGTGCCGGTAGGCTAGGAATAGTAGTAGCGGTTCTTCCTAAAGCACGCCACTGCTAAATACTTTGTAGCAGCGCGTTTCTGGTGTAGAGCGCTACTGCTATGAAAAAGAAAATAAATATAAAAATAAGTAGAAAAGTAAATGAAAATGAAAGAAATAGAAAAAGGAGAAATGAAAGAAAGAAAATGTAAAGAAAAACAAAAGAAAAAGAAAAATAAAACAGAAAGGCATAGTTGTAGCGCGTTTTGGTGGAAAACACTATAGCTAACTTAGCTATAGCGCGTTTTGCCAAAACGCGCTACTGCTATCTTGACTGAATCCCGGCCGCGCGGTCTCAAAATTTTGCCAGGTCTTTTCCCCCTCTACTCCCCCTGCCCCCAACTCCTCCATCGTCGCCGTCGATCGCCCTGCCGCCTTCGACCACATCGCCGCCACCCGAGGCTGCCCTCGACCTCACCACTGCCGCCCGAGGCCGTCGTCGACCTCACCGTAGCCTCCCTCAAGCTCACCGCCGCTGCCCTCAACCTCACCGCCGCCGCCCGAGCCCGCCCAGGACCTTGGCCGCCCGAGCCCGAGCCTGCCCTCACCGCCGACCGTAAGGCTCTGCCTCTCCACTCCCCTCCCCTCCCCTCTCTCTCTCTGCTAGGGCAATTCATATGTTGCTGCTGTGTTGATGTTCATATGAACCCTAGGTTTGTTTAGGGTAGTAGGCATTTTTATAGCATTTAGGGAAAATGATTAGCAATTTTTTTAGGAAATTAGCTAGGGCAATTTTTTATGAAAATGCCTAAACAGTAATTCCATTTAGATTTAAATTAATAGAGGGTATATAAATAATAGTAGCATTTAGCTTTAAATTAATAGAGGCTATAACAAAAAAGCAATTAGCTATAAAAAGTTATTTGGACTATGGACTTGAATCCGTTCTGAATTTCATTCAAATGAAATTTGAATTATTTGTACTATGGGCCTGAATATTTTTGAAGAAATTGGGTGTAGGTACTAAGATCTTGCTGTGGAAATTTTGGTGAGGTCAGAAGGGTTAGAGGAAATGGAGTTCCTAGACTTTTAGCTTTAGACAAAAAACAAAAGTATTAAGCTATAAATAAAAAACTGTAGCTATGGCATTTAGCTATAAACAAAAAACAGAATTGTTTTTCTTTTCAAAAACTTGGTTAAAGTAATTGTTTCTATGTAAACAAAAAACAAGATTGCTGTTATATGATATATGTCATTGATGTTCATTTGCATATTCCATTATTGTTGATTATATCTTTTCATTGAAGTGGTCATGTTATATGCAAATTCCTCAATAGTGTTTGGTCATGTTATATGCAACATTGAAGTGGTTCGATTGTGCCCAAGTGGCCTTTTGTTGTTTCTAGGGAATGAAGTCGAGTGGCCTATGTTTTGCCGGAATGTTGACTCATTTCCATTCTGCCAAATTTCAGGTGCTCGATTTGTCCACTTTTTAGCAAAGGTCATGCCGAAATTTTTCGTGAATTTCGGGATGACTTGTGCTACAAACTAGGACATATCGACTACCCGGGATTTGCTGCACCGAGAAGGAATCAATGTTCCTGCAAAACATAGGCCTTTTTATGTCATTATTCATTTTATTAGGTCTAGAATTAATTGACTAGATTTAATCTTAGGAAACATGGCTAGCAACAATGAAGGACATGGTTCTGGTGATTGCGACGATGTCTACCTGGCGGCAGACGAATATTTGAGCCTTGCCAACGATCAACGGTTGTTGTTGCTGGGCCCACCTATCTCATCTGAGACCGACGTCGGGACCGGCGCCGAGACTGGCGTTGAGACCCAGAATGGCACCGAGATCGGCATCGAGACTGGCGCTGAGACCGACACTGAGACTGACAAAGCCATAGAACTGAAACCGAAGAGGAGATGTCGACGCCCAAACCAGCTCCTCACTACTAGACTAGTGGTCACAGAGGTAGACGACAACAATTTTGAGGAAAAACTACTTGTGGAAGCGCGCTCCTGCTACAGCAATCAAATAGGCTGCATCATACGGGCGTGCGCCACCATCGATGATGAGAAACTAAAGAAGAGGCCAAATATGAAGCACTCCCTCCTAATCTTGATGCACCAGATATTCTTGTTCCCAAGCTGGAATGAAATCCAATATAAAGATCCACAGAAAGACCCGACAATGAAGAAGATAAACAAACGCGTCATGACCAAGTTTAGCAACGCGTTGGCCACCTGGAAAGTAAAGGTGAAACGTGCCATAGAGAAAAAGGAACCCTACTCCGAGATTGTAAAGGAAAATCCGACAATCACGGAAGAGCAGTTTCAAGTATTCAAGGTGGCTTGTGATGCCGAAGATGCCAAAAAAGTTGAAGTACACGAAGGGGCTTCAAGAGAAGAACATGGGGAGCCACCACCTCGGAAGCCGTGGTTACGCTGGGAAGAGATCCATATGGGCCAAGGAGGACGCGGAACGCGAAAGTCTGGGCATCCCAGACCCCTTGGCGGAGGTCATCATCCCGCAGGAGTATGGGGTCCTCAGGGCCCAGTGATGACCCACAAGTGTAGGGGATCTATCATAGTCCTTTTGATAAGTAAGAGTGTCGAACCCAACAAGGAGCAGAAGGAAATGATAAGCAGTTTTCAGTAAGGTTTTCTCTGCAAGCACTAAAATTGTAGGTAATAGATAGTTTTGTGATAAGATAAATTGTAACGAGTAACAAGCAATGAAAGTAAATAAAGTGCAGCAAGGTGGCCCAATCCTTTTGCTAGCAAAGGATAAGCCTGGACAATTTCTTATAATGAGAAAAGAGCTCCCGAGGACGCATGGGAATTATCGCCAAGCTAGTTTTCATCATGCTCATATGATTCACATTCGGTACTTTGATAATTTGATATGTGGGTGGACCGGTGCTTGGGTACTGCCCTTACTTGGACAAGCATCCCACTTATGATTAACCCCTATTGCAAGCATCCGCAACTACAAAAGAAGTATTAAGGTAAACCTAACCACAACGTTAAACATATGGATCCAAATCAGCCCCTTACGAAGCAACGCATAAACTAGGGTTTAAGCTTATGTCACTCTAGCAACCCATCATCTACTTATTACTTCCCAATGCCTTCCTCTAGGCCCAAATAATGGTGAAGTGTCATGTAATCGACGTTCACATAACACCACTAGAGGAAAAGACAACATACATCTCATCAAAATATCGAACGAATACCAAATTCTCATGATCACTAATAGCAAGACTTCACCCATGTCCTCAGGAACAAACGTAACTACTCACAAAGCATATTCATGTTCATAATCAGAGGAGTAATAATATGCATTAAGGATCTGAACATATGATCTTCCACCAAGTAAACCAATTAGCATCAACTACAAGGAGTAATCAACACTACTAGCAACCCACAGGTACCAATTTGTGGTTTGGATACAAGAGATGAACTAGGGTTTTGAGAGGAGATGGTGCTGGTGAAGATGTTGATGGAGATTGACCCCCTCTCGATGAGAGGATCGTTGGTGATGACGATGGTGATGATTACCCCTCCCGGAGGGAAGTGTCCCTGGCAGTATAGCTCTGCCAGAGCTCTAGATTGGTTCCGCCAAGGTTCCGCCTCGTGGCGGCGGAGTTTCGTCCCGTAAGCTTGCCCACAATTTTTTTTCCAGGATAAAAACCTTCATATAGCAAAAGATGGACATTGGAGGGCCACCAGGGGGCCCAGGAGACAGGGGGCGCGCCTAGTAGGGGTGGGCGCGCCCCCCACCCTCCTGGCCAGGGTGTGGGCCCCTGAGGTGTTTTTTCCGCTCAATAATTCTTATTAATTCCAAAATAAGTTTCATGGAGTTTCAGGATTTTTGGAGCAGTGCAGAATAGGTTTGAAATGTTTGCTCCTTTTCCAGCCAGAATTCCAGCTGCCGGCATCCCCCCTCTTCATGGTAAACCTTGTAAAATAAGAGAGAATAGCCATAAGTATTGAGATATAATGTGTAATAACAGACCATAATGCAATAAATATTGATATAAAAGCATGATGCAAAATGGACGTATCAACTCCCCGAAGCTTAGACCTCGCTTGTCCTCAAGCAGAAGGCGAAATCAAAAAATATGTCCACATGTTTAGAGATATAGGTGTCGATAAAAATAAAATACGGACATGTGGGCATCATAATTGATGAGGACATCAATACCATTGTTACACCCACAGCCCCTGCTGCTATACATACTGGACCAATTACTAGAGCTCGCGCACGCCAACTAAATTACCAGGTACTTTCGTTTCTTGGTACTGATTCTAATGTTCATGAGAATATGATGCTGCCTAAATTGGATACATTTGTTTTGCTTAAAAATGAAGGGCCTAGCTTGGAGAAGGATGAACATTGGAGCAAGAAAAAACATGGAGATGATGGCATGCGCAAGGGGAACAAGAACGGAGTTACGAGTGATGATTTCAGGTCTTTGAAGCCACCATAACGAGTGCATGAAGCCTTGGACGAAATATACAAGATACCACTTCCTAAATTTCATCCAGAGGCTATTATAGGTGCTGCGTCACCTTTTTATTGGGCCAGGCCCATGTAATTTCGAAATACGTTAGTATAGGCTATTCTTAGAGTCCGTATGTGTGGGGAAACAAGAGATAGGGTTGATTTCGGACCCCTCCACCAAGGGCCACGAAATTCCCCCTCTCTTCCTCCATATATACAGCCCTTAGGGCACCGTTTAGACTTTGGGGTTTTGTTTAGATTAAAGTTCGCCATAGCTGCAACTTCGCGTACTTCGTTTGTGTTCAACGACCAGACAAAGGCGTCACAGAACCCCACCTTGATCAATAAAGCTTTCATCTTATATTCGCAATATCCAGATTGCAATCTCAGTTTCTTGCTTGTTCTTCGTTTGCCTGCAGGAAACAGACCTTCGTGGTCAGGTTGATCGTGCTCCGGCGTGGTCAATAACCTCTCGGAGTTGGTTTAGCGATTGCTAAGGCGCGACGTCCCCGCACGTTCGTAGTCGAATCGTCAAAGTCGACTTCCACCAAAGCGATATCCATCATCTCATCGAAAGACGGGACACTTTTGCCTCTATCAAGTGGTATCAGATTTCCAGGTTGCTCGGTGAGATTTTGCAGTTTTTCGTAGTTTAGATCGAGTCTGTTCTTCATACCTATAGTGATAGAGGCAAAGGTGTCCCGTCTTTCGATGAGATGATGGATATCGCTTTGGTGGCAGTCGACTTTGACGATCCGACTACGAACGTGCGAGGACGTCGCGCCTTAGCAATCGCTAAACCAACTCCGAGAGGTTATTGACCACGCCGGAGCACGATCAACCTGACCATGAGGGTCTGTTTCCTGCGAGCAAACGAAGAACAAGCAAGAAACTGAGATTGCAATCTGGATATTGCGAATATGAGATGAAAGCTTTATTGATCAAGGTGGGGTTCTGTGACGCCTTTGTCTGGTCGTTGAACACAAACGAAGCACGCGAAGTTGCAGCTATGGCGAACTTTTAATCTAAACAAAACCCAAAGTCTAAACGATGCCCTAAGGGCTGTATATATGGAGGAAGAGGGGGGAATTTCGTGACCCTTGGTGGAGGGGTCCGAAATCAACCCTATCTCTTGTTTCCCCACACATACGGACTCTAAAAATAGCCTATACTTATGTATTTCGAAATTACATGGGCCTGGACCAATAATAAGGTGACGCGGCACCTATAATAGCCTCGGGACGAAATTTATGAAGTGGCATCTTGTATATTTCGTACAAGGCTTCATGCACCCATTATGGTGGCTTCAAAGTCCTGAAATCATCACTTGTAACTCCGTTCTTGTTCCCCTTGCGCATGCCATCATCTCTATGCTTGTTCTTAATCCAATGTTTATCCTTCTCCAAGCTAGGCCCTTCATTTGTAAGCAAAACAAATGTATCCAATTTAGGCAACATCATATTCTCATGAACATTAGAATCATTACCAAGAAACAAAAGTACCTGGTAATTTAGTTGGCGTGCGCGAGCTCTAGTAATTGGTCCAAAATTTATAGCAGCAGGGGCTGTGGGTGTAACAATTGTATTGATGTCCTCATCATATAGTCCACGAAAATGCCACAAAAAAATTAGGGTTAGTTCATCATATCCGAACCAGTCTGAGCCATTGCATAATCTTTTCTGTATTTGCGTTGTTGAATTTGCGGTTGCATCGTCGTGTCTAGTTGCTGATCTTAGTGTCTAGTCCTTTAGAGTTTCGAGTTCTGTTCACAAGTTGTCACGCCGCCGCCATATCATCATCATCATCGCTGCCATATACCACCATCGTCATCACCGCTGCCATATACCACCATCGTCATCACCGCTGCCATATACCACCATCGTCATCACCGCTGCCATCTACCACCATCGACATTACCGCAGCCATATACCACATATCCACCTCCATCACGCCAATCCGAGTCCACCTGCAACATATATCTGCCACTAGTCCGAGTTCCACCAGATTCATCTCCGCCACAAGTCCGAGTTCCACCAGATTCATCTCCGCCACCAGTCCTAGTCCGAGTCCAGCAATTGTTGCTTTGTTTTCGACTTCCAGATCACGCCATACTCCGAGTCGTGATAGAGAAGGACTCTCGAACTTTCGTGTTACCCGCAGTAGAGAAATAGCTCCAGTTTCAAAAAAAATAAACTAAGTCTGGAAAATTCTGGCTAGGCAGTTTCTAGACCATTTGTAGACTTTTTCGAAAAAAATTGTTGCGGAGCAAAAAAAAAGTGAAAAAAAGAGAAAAAAAATCCAGAGTGTGCTCCTCCCTTGTTTACGTGCAGCACCGTGATTTTGTTAGTGTTCTAGGCTCGCGTCTCTAGCATAGTCTAGCCTAGGACCAGCACAGTATCGTCGTTGAGCGTTTATTCCACTTTGCATCTCTGAATTGATTATTGCTGACCCTTTTTGCTACCATATTATAAGCCTTCCCAGCTCCACATACATCTACGTCGTGCGTTTGATTCTCCCTGGTAATCGCTCTATCCAAGCTTTGAGAGTTTTGACTACAACAGTTGCCGATCACCACCTGCTGCTGGGTAAGAACTGGTAAGAATTTGAGATTCGCTTGAAGAATTTGTGACACAGCACCACCACCACCGCTTAATAGTAGTCTGTAGAATCATATTATTTTGTGTTTCTATTGCTGCTAACCATGCTAGGATCACAAGCCGATGAGATTGACTGGGAGAACATGACGAACAAGGATCTTCATGATACTTTTCATCAAATGTTGGGTCTACAGGTGGAAGACGTGATGGCCAGTTTTGGGAAGGTATTGGAAAGGATGGATGGCATTGAGAAGACAATTGACACCAAGTTGGACGCCAAGTTTGATGAATTACTCAAACGTCTCCCACACCCAGTTCTACGCCGCGATACAGTAGGGCGAGCACAGCGTGTTCCTATTGAGCCAGGACAAAATTCTGGTGCCGCTGCTACTGCTGTTGGTGCTTCTGTAGCTCCTAATGTTACTGCAGAGGTGGAGGACTATTACGAGGATGAGGTTGATCAAAATCAGAACTACGTGCAGCCAGCAGCACCACCACCAGCAGGTCGACCTCAGGTATATAATCGCAATGGTAGGCCTGCACCACCACCTTAGGTACGAGATGATGTCCATATCCCTAAACTAAAATTGAATATTCCACCATTTGAGGGTAGATATGTTCCTGATATATATCTTACTTGGGAGTTAGAAACTAAACAACGATTTACATGTTTACAATATCCTGAGGAGAGATGGGTTGCTGCTGCTGTTTGTGCTTTCACTAGTTTTGCATGTGTATGGTGGTCTGAACATTGTAGATTATATCCTATTCCAACTACTTGGGCTACTTTGAAAACTGCTATGCGTACGCGTTGGGTTCCACCATATTATCAATGTGAATTGCTTCAAAAATTGCAGCGTTTAAGACAAGGGAAAAATTCTGTAGAAGAATATTATCACGAATTACAAACTGGCATGATTAGATGTGGTATTGTTGAGGATAATGAAGCTATGCTTGCACGTTTTCTGGGTGGATTAAATAGAGAGACTCAGACCATTCTAGACTATAAGGAGTATACTAATATCACTCGTTTATTCCATCTTGCTTGTAAATCTGAACGTGAATTGCATGATCGACAAGCATTGGCGCGAACTAACTTTTCTGCAGACCGACCTTCATCATGGACACCGCATGCATCTTCTACTTCAACTGCACCAGCACCTTAATCAGGTGCCTCCTCCAGCCGTGATACAAGAAAACAGGCACAACCACCATTATCTGCCAAGAGCGCACCTGCCGGGCCTGCATAGAGTTCTTCTTCTTCCATGGCATCAACAGGGCACACAAGTGATATCATTTGTCGTCGTTGTAAGGGAGGAGGTCATTATGCGAGAGAATGCAAATCTCAGCGTGTGATGATTGCTACCGAGGATGGTGGGTATGAGTCCGCTAGTGACTATGATGAGGAGACTTTGGCCCTTATAACACGTGAAGAACATGGTGGATATGATTCTGATCATGAGACGCAATACATGGCTCCTGAAGACGTTGAAGGGTATGAATGTTTAGTTGCTCAACGTGTTTTGAGTGTGCAGGTCACACAAGCTGAGCAAAATCAGAGGCACAATTTGTTCCATACCAAGGGAGTTGTGAAGGAATGTTCTGTGCGCGTCATCATAGACGGAGGGAGCTGCAACAACTTGGCTAGCATGGAGATGGTGGAGAAGCTTTCTCTCACCACAAGACCACATCCACATCCTTACTACATCCAATGGTTCAACAACAGTGGCAAGGTTAAGGTAACACGTACTGTTCGTGTGCATTTTAGTATCTCTACATATGCTGATTATGTTGATTCTGATGTGGTACCTATGCAAGCATGTTTCTTATTACTTGGTAGACCATGGCAATTTTATAAAAGTTCTGTACACCATGGTAGAAACAACCAGTATACTTTTGTTCATAAGGATAAACATATAACTTTGCTTCCTATGACTCCTGATTCTATTTTAAAAGATGATATTAATAGAGCCAATAAAGCAAAACAGGAGAAGAATACGAGTGAAAATCAGATTGTGGCAAAAGAATTTGAGCAACAAATGAAGCCTAATAATAAACCGTCTAGTGTTGCTTCTGAAATTAAATTGAAAAGTGCATGTTTATTTGCCACCAAATCTGATATTGATGCGCTAGATTTCAGCAAATCTGTTTGCTATGCTTTTGTGTGCAAAGAAGCATTATTTTCATTCGAGGATGTGCCTTCCTCTTTGCCACCTGCTGTCACTAACATTTTGCAGGAGTTCACTGACGTCTTTCCACAAGACGTGCCACCGGGATTACCGCCTATTCGAGGGATTGAGCATCAGATTGACTTAATTCTCGGTGCTTCACTGCCAAACCGTGCGCCATACCGTACCAATCCAGAGGAGACGAAGGAGATTATGTGTCAAGTACAAGAGCTTCTCGACAAAGGTTATATACGTGAATCCTTTAGTCCTTGTGCTGTTCCTATTATTCTAGTGCCAAAAAAGGATGGTACATCACGTACGTGTGTTGATTGTAGAGGAATTAATAATATTACTATTCGTTATCGTCATCCTATTCCTAGGCTAGATGATATGCTTGATGAATTGAGTGGCTCTACAATATTCCCCAAAGTTGATTTGCGTAGTGGATACCATCAAATTCGTATGAAATTGGGAGATGAATGGAAAACAGCATTTAAAACAAAGTTTGGATTATATGAGTGGTTAGTCATGCCTTTTGGGTTAACTAATGCACCTAGTACTTTCATGAGATTAATGAACGAAGTTTTACGTGCTTTCATTGGACGATTTGTGGTAGTTTACTTTGATGACATATTGATTTATAGCAGATCTTTGGAAGAACATTTGGAACATTTACGTGCTGTTTTTATTGCTCTACATGATGCACGTTTGTTTGGTAACCTTGGGAAGTGCACCTTTTGCACCGACCAAGTATCTTTTCTTGGCTATGTTGTTACTCCACAGGGAATTGAAGTTGATAAAGCCAAGATTGACGCTATTGAGAGTTGGCTGCAGCCCAAAACGGTCACACAAGTGCGGAGTTTTCTTGGCCTCGCTGGATTCTATAGGCGTTTTGTGAGAGATTTCCGCACCATTGCTGCACCTCTCAATGAGCTTACAAAGAAATATGTGCCTTTTCTTTCGGGTACCGCACAGGAAGAAGCATTCACGGTATTGAAAGATAAGTTGACACATGCTCCTTTACTCCAACTTCCTGATTTTAATAAGACTTTTGAGCTTGAATGTGATGCTAGTGGAATTGGATTAGGAGGTGTGTTATTACAAGATGGCAAACCTGTTGCATATTTTTCTGAAAAATTGAGTGGGCCTAGTCTGAATTATTCTACTTATGATAAAGAATTATATGCTCTTGTTCGGACTTTAGAAACATGGCAACATTATTTATGGCCCAAAGAATTTGTTATACATTCTGATCATGAATCTTTGAAACATATTAAAAGTCAAGCTAAACTGAATCGTAGACATGCTAAATGGGTTGAATTCATTGAGACTTTCCCTTATGTCATTAAACACAAGAAGGGAAAAGAAAATGTTATTGCTGATGCATTGTCTCGTCGCTATACTATGCTTTCACACTTGACTTCAAAATATTTGGTTTGGAGACCATCAAAGATCAATATGTGCATGATGCTGATTTTAAAGATGTAATGCAGAATTGTAAAGAAGGAAAAATGTGGAACAAGTTTGGCGTTAACGATGGATTTGTGTTTCGTGCTAACAAGCTATGCATTCTAGCTAGCTCCATTCGTCTTTTGTTGTTGCAGAAGGCGCATGGAGGAGGATTAATGGGACACTTTGGCGTGAAGAAGACAGAGGATGTACTTGCTACACATTTCTTTTGGCCAAATATGAGACGGGATGTTGAGCGTTTTATTGCTCGCTGCACTACATGTCAAAAAGCTAAGTCACGACTCAATCCTCATGGTTTATATATGCCTTTGCCTGTACCTAGTGTTCCTTGGGAGGATATATCTATGGACTTTGTTTTAGGTTTACCTCAAACAAAGAAGGGGAGGGATAGCATATTTGTTGTCATGGATAGATTCTCGAAAATGGCACACTTTATACCATGTCATAAAAGCGATGATGCTGTAAATGTTGCTGATTTGTTCTTTCATGAAATTATTCGCTTGAATGGTGTGCCAAATACTATTGTTTCAGATCGTGATACTAAATTTCTTAGCCACTTTTGGAGATGTTTATGGGCTAAGTTGGGGACTAAACTGCTTTTTAGTACTACTTGTCACCCCCAAACTGATGGACAAACTGAAGTAGTCAATAGAACATTGTCTACTATGCTTAGGGCTGTTTTGAAGAATAATAAGAAAATGTGGGAGGAATGCTTGCCTCATATTGAATTTGCTTGTAATCGTTCATTGCATTCTACTACTAAGATGTGCCCTTTTGAAGTTGTGTATGGTTTCCTACCTCGTGCACCTATTGATTTGTTGCCTCTTCCATCTTCGGAGAAGGTTAATTTTGATGCTAACCAACGTGCTGAATTGATTTAAAAAATGCATGAGTTAACTAAGGAAAACATTGAGCGTATGAATGCCAAATATAAACTTGCTGGAGATAAGGGTAGAAAACATGTTGTGTTTGCACCTGGAGATCTTGTTTGGTTACATTTGCGTAAGGATAGATTTCCTGATTTGCGCAAATCAAAGCTCATGCCACGTGCTGATGGACCCTTTAAGGTGTTAGAGAAAATAAATGAT
Organism: Triticum dicoccoides; assembly: GCF_002162155.2. Taxonomy (NCBI): domain Eukaryota; kingdom Viridiplantae; phylum Streptophyta; class Magnoliopsida; order Poales; family Poaceae; genus Triticum; species Triticum dicoccoides. The sequence goes on from NW_021281121.1 coordinate 28,226, forward strand.
AATGCATACAAACTTGAGCTGCCTGCAGATTTTGGGGTTAGTCCCACTTTTAACATTGCAGATTTGAAGCCTTATTTGGGTGAGGAAGATGAACTTCCGTCGAGGACGACTTCATTTCAAGAAGGGGAGGATGATGAGGACATCAATACCATTGTTACACCCACAGCCCCTGCTGCTGTACATACTGGGCCAATTACTAGAGCTCACGCACACCAACTAAATTACCAGGTACTTTCGTTTCTTGGTAATGATTCTAATGTTCATGAGAATATGATGCTGCCTAAATTGGATACATTTGTTTTGCTTACAAATGAAGGGCCTAGCTTAGAGAAGGATGAACATTGGAGCAAGAAAAAGCATGGAGATGATGGCATGCGCAAGGGGAACAAGAACAGAGTTACGAGTGATGATTTCAGGTCTTTGAAGCCACCATAACGAGTGCATGAAGCCTTGGACGAAATATACAAGATGCCACTTCCTAAATTTCGTCCATAGGCTATTATAGGTGCCGCGTCACCTTTTTATTGGGCCATGCCCATGTAATTTCGAAATACATTAGTATAGGCTATTTTTACAGTCCGTATGTGTGGGGAAACAAGAGATAGGGTTGATTTCGAACCCCTCCACCAAGGGCCACGAAATTCCCCCTCTCTTCCTCCATATATACAGCCCTTAGGGCACCGTTTACACTTTGGGGTTTTGTTTAGATTAAAGTTTGCCATAGCTGCAACTTAGCGTACTTCGTTTGTGTTCAACGACCAGACAAAGGCGTCACAGAACCCCACCTTGATCAATAAAGCTTTCATCTTATATTCGCAATATCCAAATTGCAATCTCAGTTTCTTGCTTGTTCTTTGTTTGCCTGAAGGAAACAGACCTTCGTGGTCAGGTTGATCATGCTCTGGCGTGGTCAATAACCTCTCGGAGTTGGTTTAGCGATTGCTAAGGCGCGACGTCCTCGCACATTCGTAGTCGGATTGTCAAAGTCGACTTCCACCAAAGCGATATCCATCATCTCATCGAAAGACAGGACACCTTTGCCTCTATCAATAATCATTCTTATAATAGCAACCTAAATAGATTTTATCATATGATTTCTTATGCTCAAGTAACGATCAATTCACAATGTCAAGCATGGTTCAGAAACTTCATTGGAAGCTAACAAACTATAATCTCAGTCATTGAAGCAATTGCAATTTATCATAACATCAGAAAGAGTCAAGAATAGAGCTTTTCAGCAAGTCCACATACTCAACTATCATGTAGTCTTCTACAATTGCTAACATTCACGCAATACTTGTGGTTATGGAGTTTCAGCCGGACACCGAGAAAGATAGGGGCTTATTGTGTTGCCTCCTAACGTATTCACCTTTAGGTGATGTCAACAATAATAGCCCATGCTAACTTACATCCAATTGGATATATATATCATGATCTTTCAAACACGAGGAGCTTGCCAAAGGATAAAATGAAAAAGGGAAAAGTGAAGATCACCTTGACTCAAGCATAAAGTAAAAACATAAAGTAAAAGATAGGCCCTTCGCAGAGGGAAGCAGAGGTTGTCATGTGCGTTTAGGGTTGGATGCACAAAATCTTAATGCAAAAGAACGTTACTTTATATTGCCACTTGTATATGGACCTTTATTATGTAGTACGTCGCTTTTATTGCTTCCATAACAAGATCGTATAAAGCTTATTTTCTCTGCACTAATAAGTCATACATATTTAGATAGCAATTTTTATTGCCTGCAACATGATAACTTACTTGAAGGATCTTATTCAATTCATAGGTAGGTATGGTGGACTCTCATGGCAAAACTGGGTTTAAGGATATTTGGAAGCACAAGTAGTATCTCTACTTGGTGCAAGGAATTTGGCTAGCATGAGGGGGAAAGGCAAGCTCAACATGTTTGGAAGGTCAATGACAATAAACTTTAACTGAGATGTCAGAAAACATAAACCATTACGTTGTCTTCCTTGTCCAACATCAACTCTTTTAGCATGTCATACTTAATGAGTGCTCCCAATCATAAAAGATGTCCAAGATAATATATTTGTATGTGAACCTCTCTTTCCTTATTACTTCCTATCAATTGCAACGATGACCAAAGCTACGTTTATCAACTCTCAACGACTTTTATGCCTCATACTTTCTATGTGTGAAGTCATCACTAATCATAAGATCAATATAAACTCTTTTATTCTCTACTTTCTCAAGGTCATAGCAAGATAGCAAAGCCCTTGACTCAACACTAATCTTTATTATAGATAGCTCACAGACTCGATTACACAAAGAGAACACAAAGCAAAACTCAAAACTACTTGATATCAAAACTTCAATCTACTAGATCAAGGTACTACTAAAAGGATCAAACTAAATAAAACGGTAAAGATAGGAGTGTGATGGTGATACGATACCGGGGCACCTCCCCCAAGCTTGGCAGTTGCCAAGGGGAGTGCCCATACCCATGTAATTATGTCTCCTTCTTCACAGTTGGTGTTATGATCTTCTTGGCGATGATGCCCCTCAGGATACGGATCTCCTCCTCGAGCTTATTGACTTGTTGTTTGAGGTCCATAATTTCTTTATGGAGCTTGCCCATAACGGTTAAAGCTCCCTTTACCCAAGGGTGCTCCATAGCTTCTGGAGAACAAGTGACACTCTTTTTCATATTTTCATAAGAAAGAAATCTAAAGTTGGAAGGGATGACCAAATATGGAATAGCCGAGCTATGTAGTTCCCCCATCATGAATTCTGCTTGGAGACGAGAGGTAACTTCTTGATCTTCCTCCATGGCATCTATCCTTTTCAAGTCGGCCTCCATCTCATCCTCCGTTGATGGTCCAAAGTGATAAGCATCGCTATTTGCTCCTGGACCTGGTGTTGGGTGAGACACCCGGCTCTCCCCGACTGACTCTTGAGAAGACATCTTGCTCTTAATCTGCAACAGGAACAGGTCGAAACGAAAACAGAGGATATTTGCGTGATACGATGGTCAAAACCTTCCGGAGATTATATAATGAATTTTTACCGACCAAAATACGTAACGTGCAAGAAAATGGAGTCCGGGAGGCACACGAATTGGCCACGAGACAGGGGGCGCGCCTAGTAAGGGTGGGTGCGCCCTCCACCCTCGTGGAGGCCTCGTGTCCTTCCCGGATTACTTCTTTCTTCCTAAAATTCTTAAATATTCCAAAACTGATAAAAATTGCCATTAGAATTGTTTTGGAGTCGGTTTACTTACCGTACCACATACCTATTCCTTTTTGGAGTCTGGAACATTCTGGAAAGTGTCCCTTATGTATTCCTCCGGGGTTACAGCTTCAATAATATTAGTTTCAACATCGATAGGATTACCTGAGATATAATGTTTAATTCTTTGACCGTTCACCATCCTCGGACTTGTGCCTTCGAAGTTGTTGATTTTTATGGCACCAGAACGATAGACCTCCGCGATAACGTAAGGACCTTCCCATTTAGAGAGAAGTTTTCCTGCAAAAAATCTTAAACGAGAGTTGAATAATAACACATAATTACCTACGTTAAACTCACGCTTTTGTATCCTTTTGTCATGCCAGCGTTTGACTTTTTCTTTGAATAGCTTGGCATTCTCATAGGCTTGGGTTCTCCATTCATAAAGTGAGCTAATATCAAACAAACTCTTCTCACCGGCAAGTTTGAAGTCATAGTTGAGATCTTTGATAGCCCACTATGCTTTATGATGAGGACATCAATACCATTGTTACACCCACAGCCCCTATTGCTACATATACTGGACCAATTACTAGAGCTCGCGCACGCCAATTAAATTATCAGGTACTTCCGTTTCTTGGTAATGATTCTAATGTTCATGAGAATATGATGCTGCCTAAATTGGATACATTTGTTTTGCTTACAAATGAAGGGCCTAGCTTGGAGAAGGATGAACATTGGAGCAAGAACAAGCATGGAGATGACGGCATGCACAAGGGGAACAAGAACGGAGTTACAAGTGATGATTTCAGGACTTTGAAGCCACCATAATGGGTGCATGAAGCCTTGGACGAAATATACAAGATGCAACTTCATAAATTTCGTCCCGAGGCTATTTTAGGTGCCGCGTCACCTTATTATTGGGCCAGGCCCATGTAATTTCGAAATACATAAGTATAGGCTATTTTTAGAGTCCGTATGTGTGGGGAAACAAGAGATAGGGTTGATTTCGGACCCCTCCACCAAGGGCCACGAAATCCCCCCCCCCCTCTTCCTCCATATATACAGCCCTTAGGGCACCGTTTAGACTTTGGGTTTTGTTAAAACTAAAGTTCGCCATAGCTGCAACTTCGCGTACTTCGTTTGTGTTCAACAACCAGACAAAGGCGTCACAGAACCCCACCTTGATCAATAAAGCTTTCCTATTATATCCGCAATATCCAGATTGCAATCTTAGTTTCTTGCTTGTTCTTCGTTTGCCTGCAGGAAATAGACCTTCGTGGTCAGGTTGATCGTGCTCCAGCATGGTCAATAACCTCTCGGAGTTGGTTTAGCGATTGCTAAGGCGCGACGTCCTCGCACGTTCGTAGTCGGATCGTTAACGTCGACTTCCACCAAAACAAAAGCAACCATCTCATCGAAAGACGGGACACCTTTGCCTCTATCAAGTGGTATTAGATTTCCAAGTTGCTCGGTGAGATTTTATAGTTTTTCGTAGTCTAGGTCGAGTCTGTTCTTCATACCTATAGCCCATAAAAAAATTAGGGCTAGTTCATCATATCCGAACCAATCTGAGCCTTTGCATAATCTTGTTAGGGTTTTGCTTTGTTGAATTTGCGGTTGCATCGTCGTGTCTAGTTGCTGGTTTAGCGTCTAGTCTTTTAGAGTTTCGAGTTCTGGTCATAAGTTGTCACGCCGCCACCGCACCTTTCATCATCACCCCTGCCATCTACCACCACCGCTCCGAATCCGTATCCATATACCACCACCAATCCGTATCCATATACCACCACCGATCCATATCCATATACTACCACCGCTACCACCACCGCTGCCATATACCACCACCACTGCCATATACCACCACCGCTGCCATATACCACCACCATATATCCACCACCAATTCGAGTTCCTTGAATATTAGGTTTGTTTTCGGGATCCATCTAATTTCCGATTCGTGTTTCCTTGCCTGAGTAGGTTTCGGAAAAAAAGGAAATTCTGGCTATCCTATTTTTAGGTGTTTCTAAGCCTATTGAGACAGTCGCCGTTATAGAAAGTTTTTTTGACCCGTTTCCAGTTTTTGGGTCCGGGCAGTCGAAAAAAAATTGGTCGAAAAAATTTCGTGCCTATCCTGTTATCTTGACTTGGGAAGAGTTTTGAGACACTCGCCATTATAGTGATTTTCGAAAAAAAGGAGCGCAAAAAAAATAGAGCGCAAAAAAAGAGTGAAAAAAATTCAGAGTGTGCTTCTCCCTTGTTTCCGTGCAGCGTTGTGATTTTGTTAGTGTTCTAGACTCGCGTCTCTAGCACAGTCTAGCCTAGGACCAGCACAGTACCGTCGTTGAGCGTTTATTCAACTTTGCATCTCTGATTTGATTATTGCTGACCTTTTTTTGCTACCATATTATAAGCCTTCCCAGCTCCACATACATCTGCGTTGTGCGTTTGACTCTCCCTGGTAATCGCTCTATCCAAGCTTTGAGAGTTTTGACTACAACGGTTGCCGATCACCACCTGCTGCTGGGTAAGAACTGGTAGAATTTGAGATTTGCTTGACGGGTTTGTGATACACCACCACCACTTCTTAGTAGTCTATAGGATCATATTCTTGTGTGTTTCCATTTGCTGCTAACCATGGTAGGATCACAAGCCGATGAGACTGATTGGGAGAACCTGACGAACAAACAGCTACAAGATAAATTTCAGCAAACGATGAGTGGACAGGTGCAAGATGTGCTAAACAGATTTGACGAGGCCATGGAGAAGATAGATGGCATTGAGAAGACGTTCGAAACAAAGCTTGATAGCAAGTTCAATGAATTGCTCGCGCGTCTTCCACCACCACCACCCGCTGCACCTAACGCACCTCTCCAACAACAACAACAACAACGACTAAATCAACATCGCAAAACAGCCCTCCGCTGAGCGAGCCGTGTCCCTCTTGCGTTTGGCCAAAATGTTGGTGCTGCTGTTGATACTTCTGTGGCTCCTGCTGCTGATGCGGAGGAGGATGATTATGTGGGAGATTACGAGGATGAGGTTGATCAAAATCAGAACTACGTGCAACCACCTGCACCACAACCACCAGGTCGTCCACATGCAAATAATCACAATGGTAGGGCTCTCCCTCAGGTACGAGATCATGACCATCTTCCTAAACTAAAATTGAATATTCCACCATTTGAGGGTAGATATGTTCCTGATATATATCTTACTTGGGAGTTAGAAACTGAATAATGATTTACATGTTTACAATATCCCGAGGAGAGACGGGTTGCCGCTGCTGTTTGTGCTTTCACTAGTTTTGCATGTGTATGGTGGTCTGAACATTGTAGATTATATCCTATTCCAACTACTTGGGCTGCTTTGAAAACTGCTATGCGTACTCGTTGAGTTCCACCATATTATCAACGTGAATTGCTTCAAAAATTGCAGCGCTTAAGACAAGGGAAAAATTCTGTAGAAGAATATTATCAGGAATTACAAACTGGCTTGATTAGATGTGGTATTGTTAAGGAGAATGAAGCTATGCTTGCACGTTTTCTGGGTGGATTAAATAGAGAGATTCAGACCATTCTAGACTATTAGGAGTATACTAATATCACTACTTTATTCCATCTTGCTTGTAAAGCTGAACGTGAAGTGCAAGATCGACAAGCATTGGCGCGAACTAACTTTTCTGCAGGCCGACCTTCATCATGGACACCGCGTGCATCTTCTACTTCAACTTCACCATCACCTCCATCAGGTGCCACCTCCAGCCGCGATACGAGAAAACAGGCACAACCACCATTATCTGCCAAGAGCGCACCTGCCGGGCCTGCACAGAGTTCTTCTTCTTCCATGGCATCAACAGGGCACACAAGTGATATTACTTGTCGTCGTTGTAAGGGAAGAGGTCATTATGCGAGAGAACGCAAATCTCAGCGTGTGATGATTGCTACCGAGGATGGTGGGTATGAGTCCTCTAGTGACTATGATGAGGAGACTTTGGCCCTTATTACACGTAAAGAACATGGTGGATATGATTCTGATCATGAGACGCAATACATGGCTCCCGAAGACGCTGACAGGTATGAATGTTTAGTTGCTCAACGTGTTTTGAGTGTGCTGGTCACACAAGCTGAGCAAAATCAGAGGCATAATTTGTTCCATACAAAGGGAGTTGTGAAGGAACGTTCTGTGCGCGTTATCATAGACGGAGGGAGCTGCAACAACTTGGCTAGCATGGAGATGGTGGAGAAGTTATCTCTCACTACATGATAGAGGCAAAGGTGTCCCGTCTTTCGATGAGATGATGGATATCGCTTTGGTGGAAGTCGACTTTGACGATCCGACTACGAACGTGCGAGGACGTCGCCCCTTAGCAATCGCTAAACCAACTCCGAGAGGTTATTGACCACGCCAGAGCACGAGCAACCTGACCACGAGGGTCTGTTTCCTGCGAGCAAATGAAGAACAAGCAAGAAACTAAGATTGCAATCTGGATATTGCCAATATAAGATGAAAGCTTTATTGATCAAGGTGGGGTTCTGTGACGCCTTTGTCTGGTCGTTGAACCAAACGAAGTACGCGAAGTTGCAGCTATGATGAACTTTTAATCTAAACAAAACCCAAAGTCTAAACGATGCCCTAAGGGCTGTATATATGGAGGAAGAGGGGGGAATTTCGTGGCCCTTGGTGGAGAGGTCCGAAATCAACCCTATCTCTTGTTTCCCCACACATACGGACAATAAAAATTGCGTATACTCATGTATTTCGAAATTACATGGGCCTGGCCCAATAATAAGGTGATGCAGCACCTAGAATAGCCTCGGGGCGAAATTTATGAAGTGGCATCTTGTATATTTCGTCCAAGGCTTCATGCACCCATTATGGTGGCTTCAAAGTCCTGAAATCATCAGTTGTAACTCCATTCTTGTTCCCCTTGTGCATGCCATCATCTCCATGCTTGTTCTTGCTCTAATGTTCATCCTTCTCCAAGCCAGGCCCTTCATTTGTAAGCAAAACAAATGTATCCAATTTAGGCAGCATCATATTCTCATGAACATTAGAATCATTACCAAGAAACGAAAGTACCTGGTAATTTAGTTGGCGTGCGCGAGCTCTAGTAATTGGTCCAGTATGTATAGCAGCAGGGGCTATAGGTGTAACAATTGTATTGATGTCCTCATCATCCTCCCCTTCTTGAAATGAAGTCGTCCTCGACGGAAGTTCATCTTCCTCACCCAAATAAGGCTTCAAATCTGCAATGTTAAAAGTGGGACTAACCCGAAAATTTGTAGGCAGCTCAAGTTTATATGCATTATCATTTATTTTCTCCAACACCTTAAAGGGACCATCAGCATGTGGCGTTAGCTTTGATTTGCGCAAATCAGGAAATCTGTCCTTACGCAAATGTAACCAAACAAGATCTCCAGGTGCAAACACAACATGTTTTCTACCCTTATCTCCAGCAAGTTTATATTTAGCATTCATACGCACAATTTTTTCCTTAGTTAACTCATGCATTTTTAAAATCAATTCAACATGTTGTTTAGCATCAAAATTAACCTTCTCCGAAGATGGAAGAGGCTACAAATCAATAGGTGCACGAGGTAGGAAACCATACACAACTTCAAAAGGGCACATCTTAGTAGTAGAATGCAATGAACGATTATAAGCAAATTTAATATGAGGCAAGCATTCCTCCCACATTTTCTTATTATTCTTCAAAATAGCCCTAAGCATAGTAGACAATGTTCTATTGACTACTTCAGTTTGTCCATCAGTTTGGGGGTGACAAGTAGTACTAAAAAGCAGTTTAGTCCCCAACTTAGCCCATAAACATCTCCAAAAGTGGCTAAGAAATTTAGTATCACGATCTGAAACAATAGTATTTGGCACACCATGCAAGCAAATAATTTCACGTAAGAACAAATCAGCAACATTAACAGCATCATCGCTTTTATGACATGGTATAAAGTGTGCCATTTTCGAGAATCTATCCACGACAACAAATATGCTATCCCTCCCCTTCTTTGTTCGAGGTAAACCTAAAACAAAGTCCATAGATATATCCTCCCAAGGAACACTAGGTACAGGCAAAGGCATATATAAACCATGAGGATTGAGTCGTGACTTAGCTTTTTGACATGTAGTACAGCGAGCAATAAAACGCTCAACATCCCGTCTCATCTTTGGCGAAAAGAAATGTTTAGCAAGTACGTCCTCCGTCTTCTTCACGCCAAAGTGTCCCATTAATCCTCCTCCATGCGCCTCCAGCAACAACAAAAGACGAACGGAGCTAGCTGGAATGCATAGCTTGTTAGCACGAAACACAAATCCATCGTTAACGATGAACTTGTTCCACATTCTTCCTTCTTTACATTCTGCATTACATCTTTAAAATCAGCATCGTGCACATATTGATCTTTGATGGTCTCCAAACCAACTATTTTGAAGTCAAGTTGTGAAAGCATAGTATAGCGACAAGACAATGCATCAGCAATAACATTTTCTTTTCCCTTCTTGTGTTTAATGACATAAGGGAAAGTCTCAATGAATTCATCCCATTTAGCATGTCTACAATTCAGTTTAGCTTGACTTTTAATACGTTTCAAAGATTCATGATCAGAATGTATAACAAATTCTTTGGGCCATAAATAATGTTGCCATGTTTCTAAAGTCTGAACAAGAGCATATAATTCTTTATCATAAATAGAATAATTCAGACTAGGCCCACTCAATTTTTCAGAAAAATATGCAACAGGTTTGCCATCTTGTAATAACACACCTCCTAATCCAATTCCACTAGCATCACATTCAAGCTCAAAAGTCTTATTAAAATCAGGAAGTTGGAGTAAAGGAGCATGTGTCAATTTATCTTTCAATACCGTGAAGGCTTCTTCCTGTGCGGTACCCCAAAGGAAAGGCACATCTTTCTTTGTAAGCGCATTGATAGGTGCAGCAATGGTGCTGAAATCTCTCACAAAACGCCTATAGAATTCAGCGAGGCCAAGAAAACTCCTCACTTGTGTGAATGTTTTGGGCTGTGGCCAACTCTCAATAGCGTCAATCTTGGCTTTATCATCTTCAATTCCCTATGGAGTAACAACATAGCCAAGAAAACATACTCGGTCGGTGCAAAAGGTGCACTTCCCAAGGTTACCAAACAAACGGGCATCACGTAGAGCAATAAAAACAACACGTAAATGTTCCAAATGTTCTTCCAAAGATCTGCTATAAATCAATATGTCATCAAAGTAAACTACCACAAATCGTCCAATGAAAGCACGTAAAACTTCGTTCATTAATCTCATGAAAGTACTAGGTGCATTAGTTAACCCAAAAGGCATGACTAACCACTCATATAATCCAAACTTAGTTTTAAATGTTATTTTCCATTCATCTCCCAATTTCATACGAATTTGATGGTATCCACTACGCAAATCAACTTTGGAGAATATTGTAGAGCCACTCAATTCATCAAGCATATCATCTAGCCTAGGAATAGGATAACGATAACGAATAGTAATATTATTAATGCCTCTACAATCAACACACATACCTGATGTACCATCCTTTTTTGGCACTAGAATAATAGGAACAGCACAAGGACTAAGGGACTCACGTATATAACCTTTGTCGAGAAGCTCTTGTACTTGACGCATAATCTCCTTCGTCTCCTCTGGATTGGTTCGGTATGGCGCACAGTTTGGCAGTGAAGCACCGGGAATCAAGTAAATCTGATGCTCAATCCCTCGAATAGGCGGTAATCCCGGTGGCACGTCTTGTGGAAAGATGTCAGCGAACTCCTGCAAAATGTTAGTGACAGCAGGAGGCAAAGAGGAAGGCATGTCCTCGAATGAAAATAATGCCTCTTTGCACACAAAAGCATAGCAAACAGATTTGCTGAAATCTAGCTCATCAATATCAGAATTGGTGGCAAATAAACATGCACTTTTCAATTTAATTTCAGAAGCAACACTAGATGGTTTATTATTAGGCTCCATTTGTTGCTCAAATTCTTTTTCCACAATCTGATTTTCACTCTTATTCTTCTCCTGTTTTGCTTTATTAACTCTATTAATATCATCTTTCAAAAAAGAATCAGGAGTCATAGGAAGCAAAGTAATATTTTTATCCTTATGAACAAGAGTATACTGATTGTTTCTACCATGGTGTACAGAATTTTTATCAAATTGCCATGGTGTACCAAGTAATAAGGAACATGCTTGCATAGGTACCACATCACAATCAACATAATCAACATATGTAGAAATACTAAAATGCACACGAACAGTACGTGTTACCTTAACCTTGCCGCTGTTGTTGAACCATTGGATGTAGTAAGGATGTGGATGTGGTCTTGTGGTGAGAGAAAGCTTCTCCACCATCTCCATGCTAGCCAAGTTGTTGCAGCTTCCTCCGTCTATGATGACGCGCACAGAACGTTCCATCACAACTCCCTTGGTATGGAACAAATTGTGCCTCTGATTTTGCTCAGCTTGTGTGACCTGCACACTCAAAACACGTTGAGCAACTAAACATTCATACCTGTCAGCGTCTTCAGGAGCCATGTATTGCGTCTCATGATCAGAATCATCTCCACCATGTTCTTCATGTGTAATAAGAGCCAAAGTCTCCTCATCATAATCACTAGCGGACTCATACCCACCATCCTCGGTAGCAATCATCACACGCTGAGATTTGCATTCTCTTGCATAATGACCTCTTCCCTTACAACGACGACAAATAATATCACTTGTGTGCCCTGTTGATGCCATGGAAGAAGAAGAACTCTATGCAGGCCCGACAGGTGCGCTCTTGGCAGATAATGGTGGTTATGCCTGTTTTCTTGTATCACGGCTGGAGGTGGCACCTGATGGAGGTGCTGGTGTAGTTGAAGTAGAAGATGCACGCGGTGTCCATGATGAAGGTCGGCCTGCAGAAAAGTTAGTTCACCCCAATGCTTGTCGATCCTGCACTTCACGTTCAGCTTTACAAGCAAGATGGAATAAACGAGTGATATTAGTATACTCCTTATAGTCTAGAATGGTCTGAATCTCTCTATTTAATCCACCTAGAAAACGTGTAAGCATAGCTTCATTCTCCTCAACAATACCACATCTAATCATGCCAGTTTGAAATTCCTGATAATATTCTTCTACAGAATTTTTCCCTTGTCTTAAGCGCTGCAATTTTTGAAGCAATTCACGTTGATAATATGGTGGAACCCAACGAGTACGCATAGCAGTTTTCAAAGAAGCCCACGTAGTTGGAATAGGATATAATCTACAATGTTCAGACCACCATACACATGCAAAACTAGTGAAAGCACAAACAGCAGCGGCAACCCGTCTCTCCTCGGGATATTATAAACATGTAAATCATTGTTCAGTTTCTAACTCCCAAGTAAGATATATATCAGGAACATATCTACCCTCAAATGGTGGAATATTCAATTTTAGTTTAGGAAGATGGTCATGATCTCGTACCTGAGGGAGAGCCGTACCATTGTGATTATTTGCATGTGGATGACCTGGTGGTTGTGGTGCAGGTGGTTGCACGTAGTTCTGATTTTGACCAACCTCATCCTGTTAATCTCCCACATAATCATCCTCCTCCGCATCAGCAGCAGGAGCCACAGAAGTATCAACATCAGCACCAACAGTTTGGCCAAACACAAGAGGGATACGGCTCGCTCGGCGGAGGGCTGTTTCGTGATGTGGAGGTAGTCGTTGTTGTTGTTGTTGGAGAGGTGCGTTAGGTGCAGCGGGTGGTGGTGGTGGAAGACGCGCGAGCAATTCATTAAACTTGTTATCGAGCTTTGTTTCGAACGTCTTCTCCACGCCATCTATCTTCTCCATTGCCTCTTCAAATCTGTTTAGCAACTCTCGCACCTGTCCACTCATCATTTGCTGAAATTTATCATGCAAATCCTTATTCGTCATGTTCTCCCAGTCAGTCTCGTCGGCTTGTGATCCTAGCATGGTTAGTAGCAATAGAAATACACAAGAATATGATCCTACAGACTACTAACAAGAGGTGGTGGTGGGTGTCACAAATCCGTCAAACAAATCTCAAATTCTTACCAGTTCTTACCCAGCAGCAGGCGGTGATCGGCAACCGTTGTAGTCAAAACTCTCAAAGCTTGGATAGAGCGATTACCAGGGAGAGTCAAACGCACAACGTAGATATATGTGGAGCTAGGAAGGCTTATAATATGGTAGCAAAAAGGGTCAGCAATAATCAATTCCGAGATGCAAAGTTGAATAAACGCTCAACGACGATACTGTGCTGGTCCTAGGCTACACTGTGCTAGAGACGCGAGCCTAGAACACCAACAAAATCATGACGTGGCACGTAAACAAGGGAGGAGCACACTCTGAATTTTTTTTGTCTTTTTTTTCTTTTTTTGCACATTTTTCCTCTTTTTTTTTGCTCCGCAGCAATTTTTTTCGAAAAAGTCTACAAATGGTCTAAAAACTGCCTAGCCAGATTTTTTTTTGAGTTTGGAACTATTTCTCTACTGCGGGTAGCACGGAAGTTGGGGAGTACTTCTCTGTCACGACTCGGAGTATTGCGTAATTGAAATCCAGAACAGAGTAACAAAATACTGGACTCAGAATAGGACTGGTGGCGGAGATGAAACTGGTGGAACTCGGACTGGTGGCGGAGATGAATCTGGTGGAACTCAGACTGGTGGCGGATATATGTTGCAGGTGGACTCGGATTGGCGTGATGACGGCGGATATGTGGTGGCGTATATGGACTCGGATTGGCGGTGAATATGTGGTGGTGGTATATGGCAGCAGCGACGATGGTGATGCGATGGTGATATATGGCAGCGATGACGTGACAACCTGTGAACAGAACTCGAAACTCTAAAAGACTAGACACTAAGACCAGCAACTTGACACGACGATGCAACCGCAAATTCAACAAAGCAAATACAGAAAAGAATATGCAAAGGCTCAGATTGTTTCGGATGGGATGAACTAACCCTAATTTTTTTTGGCTTTTTCGTGGACTATAGGTATGAAGAATAGACTCGATCTAAACTACAAAAAACTGTAAAATCTCACCGAGCAACCTGGAAATCTGATACCACTTGATCGAGGCAAAGGTGTCCCGTCTTTCGATGAGATTATGGATATCGCTTTGGTGGAAGTCGACTTTGACGATCCGACAACGAATGTGCAAGGACGCCGCGCCTTAGCAATCGCTAAACCAACTCCGAGAGGTTATTGACCACAACCGGAGCACGATCAACCTGACCACGAGGGTCTGTTTCCTGCGAGCAAACGAAGAACAAGCAAGAAACTGAGATTGCAATCTGGATATTGTGAATATAAGATGAAAGCTTTATTGATCAAGGTGGAGTTCTGTGACGCCTTTGTCTGGTCGTTGAACACAAACGAAGTACGCGAAGTTGCAACTATGGCGAACTTTTAATCTAAACAAAACCCATAGTCTAAACAATGCCCTAAGGGCTGTATATATGGAGGAAGAGGGGGGAATTTCGTGGCCCTTGGTGGAGGGGTCCGAAATCAACACTATCTCTTGTTTCCCCACACATACAGACTCTAAAAATAGCCTATACTTATGTATTTCTAAATTACATGGGCCTAGCCCAATAATAAGGTGACGCAGCACCTACAATAGCCTCGAGACAAAATTTATGAAGTGGCATCTTGTATATTTCGTCCAAGGCTTTATGCACCCATTATGATGGCTTCAAAGTCCTGAAATCATCACTTGTAACTCCGTTCTTGTTTCCCTTGCGCATGCCATCATCTCCATGCTTGTTCTTGCTCCAATGTTCATCCTTCTCCAAGCTAGGCCGTTCATTTGTAAGCAAAACAAATGTATCCAATTTAGGCAGCATCATATTCTCATGAACATTAGAATCATTACCAAGAAACGAAAGTACCTGGTAATTTAGTTGGAGTGCACGAGCTCTAGTAATTGGTCCAGTATGTATAGCAGTAGGGGCTATAGGTGTAACAATTGTATTGATGTCCTCATCACCACAAGACCACATCCACATCCTTACTACATTCAATGGTTCAACAACAGCGGCAAGGTTAAGGTAGCACGTACTGTACGTGTGCATTTTAGTATCTCTACATATGCTGATTATGTTGATTGTGATGTGGTACCTATGCAAGCATGTTCCTTATTACTTGGTCGAACATGGCAATTTGATAAAAATTCTGTCCACCATGGTAGAAACAATCAGTATACTCTTGTTCATAAGGATAAAAATATTACTTTGCTTCCTATGACCCCTGATTCCATTTTGAAAGATGATATTAATAGAGCTAATAAAGCAAAACAAGAGAAGAATAAGAGTGAAAATCAGATTGTGGCAAAAGAATTGAGCAACAAATGAAGCCTAATAATAAACCATCTAGTGTTGCTTCTGAAATTAAATTGAAAAGTGCATGTTTACTTGCCACTAAATCTGATATTGATGAGCTAGATTTTAGCAAATCTGTTTGCTATGCTTTTGTGTGCAAAGAGGCATTATTTTCCTTCGAGGACGTGCCTTCCTCTTTGCTCCCTGCTGTCACTAACATTTTGCAGGAGTTCGCTGACGTCTTCCCACAAGACGTGCCGCCGGGATTACCACCTATTCAAGGGATTGAACATCAAATTGACTTAATTCCAGGTGCATTGCTACCCAACCGTGCACCATACCGTACCAATCCGGAGGAGACGAAGGAGATTATGCGTCAAGTACAAGAGCTTCTCGACAAAGGTTATATACGCTAATCCCTTAGTCCTTGTGTTGTTCCTATTATTTTAGTGCCGAAAAAGGATGGTTCATCGCGTATGTGTGTTGATTGTAGAGGCATTAATAATATTACTATTCGTTATCGTCATCCTATTCCTAGGCTAGATGATGTGCTTGATGAATTGAGTGGCTCTACAATATTCTCCAAAGTTGATTTGCGTAGTGGATACCATCAAATTCGTATGAAATTGGGGAATGAATGGAAAACCGCATTTAAAACTAAGTTTGGATTATATGAGTGGTTAGTCATGCCTTTTGGGTTAACTAATGCACCTAGTACTTTCATGAGATTAATGAACGAAGTTTTACGTGCTTTCATTGGACGATTTGTGGTAGTTTACTTTGATGACATATTGATTTATAGCAGAACTTTGGAGGAACATTTGGAACATTTACGTGATGTTTTTATGGCTCTACGTGATGCACGTTTGTTTGGTAACCTTGGGAAGTGCACCTTTTGCACTGATCGAGTGTCTTTTCTTGGCTATGTTGTTACTCCATAGGGAATTGAAGTTGATAAAGCCAAGATTGAAGCTACTGAGAGTTGGCCGCAGCCCAAAACGGTCATGCAAGTGAGGAGTTTTTTTGGCCTTGCTGGTTTCTATAGGCGTTTTGTGAGAGATTTTAGCACCATTGCTGCACCTCTCAATGAGCTTACAAAGAAGGATGTGCCTTTTGTTTGGGGTATCGCACAGGAAGAAGCCTTCACGGTATTGAAAGATAAGTTGACACATGCTCCTTTACTCCAACTTCCTGATTTTAATAAGACTTTTGAGCTTGAATGTGATGCTAGTGGAATTGGATTAGGAGGTGTGTTATTACAAGATGGCAAACCTGTTGCATATTTTTCTGAAAAATTGAGTGGGCCTATTCTGAATTATTCTACTTATGATAAAGAATTATATGCTCTTGTTCGGACTTTAGAGACATGGCAACATTATTTATGGCCCAAAGAATTTGTTATACATTCTGATCATGAATCTTTGAAACATATTAAAAGTCAAGCTAAACTGAATCGTAGACATGCTAAATGGGTTGAATTTATTGAGACTTTCCCTTATGTTATTAAACATAAGAAGGGTAAAGAAAATGTTATTGCTGATGCATTGTCTCGTCGCTATACTATGCTTTCACAACTTGACTTCAAAATATTTGGTTTGGAGACCATCAAAGATCACTATGTGCATGATGCTGATTTTAAAGATGTATTGCAGAATTGTAAAGAAGGGAGAACATGGAACAAGTTCGTCGTTAATGATGGATTTGTGTTTCGTGCTAACAAGCTATGCATTCCAGCTAGCTCTATTCGTCTTTTGTTGTTGCAGGAGGCGCATCGAGGGGGATTAATGGGACACTTTGGCGTGAAGAAGACGGAGGACGTACTTGCTACACATTTCTTATGGCCAAAGATGAGACGGGATGTTGAGCGTTTTATTGCTCGATGCACTACATGTCAAAAAGCTAAGTCACGACTCAATCCTCATGGTTTATATATGCCTTTGCCTGTACCTAGTGTTCCTTGGGAGGATATATCTATGGACTTTGTTTTAGGTTTACCTCGAACAAAGAAGGGGAGGGATAGCATATTTGTTGTCGTGGATAGATTCTCGAAAATGGCACACTTTATACCATGTCATAAAAGCGATGATGCCGTTAATGTTGCTGATTTGTTCTTTCGTGAAATTATTCGCTTGCATGGTGTGCCCAATACTATTGTTTCAGATTGTGATACTAAATTTCTTAGCCACTTTTGGAGATGTTTATGGGCTAAGTTGGGGACTAAACTGCTTTTTAGTACTACTTGTCACCCCCAAACTGATGGACAAACTGAAGTAGTCAATAGAACATTGTCTACTATGCTTAGGGCTGTTTTGAAGAATAATAAGAAAATGTGGGAAGAATGCTTGCCTCATATTGAATTTGCTTATAATCGTTCATTGCATTCTACTACTAAGATGTGCCCTTTTTAAATTGTGTATGGGTTCCTACCTCGTGCACCTATTGATTTGTTGCCTCTTCCATCTTCGGAGAAAGTTAATTTTGATGCTAAACAACATGCTGAATCGATTTTAAAAATGCATGAGTTAACTAAGGAAAACATTGAGCGTATGAATGCTAAATATAAACTTGCTGGAGATAAGGGTAGAAAACATGTTGTGTTTGCACCTGGAGATCTGGTTTGGTTACATTTGCGTAAGGATAGATTTCCTGATTTGCGCAAATCAAAGTTAATGCCACGTGCTGATGGTCCTTTTAAGGTGTTGGAGAAAATAAATGATAATGCATATAAACTTGAGCAGCCTGCAGATTTTGGGGTTAGTCCCACTTTTAACATTGGAGATTTGAATCCTTATTTGGGTGAGGAAGTTGAGCTTCCGTCGAGGACGACTTAATTTCAAGAAGGGGAGGATGATGAGGACATCAATACCATTGTTACACCCACAGCCCCTACTGCTACATATACGGGACCAATTACTAGAGCTCACGCACGCCAATTAAATTATCAGGTACTTTCGTTTCTTGGTAATGATTCTAATGTTCATGAGAATATGATGCTGCCTAAATTGGATACATTTGTTTTGCTTACAAATGAAGGGCCTAGCTTGGAGAAGGATGAACATTGGAGCAAGAACAAGCATGGAGATGATGGCATGCGCAAGGGGAACAAGAACGGAGTTACAAGTGATGATTTCAGGACTTTGAAGCCACCATAATGGGTGCATGAAGCCTTGGACGAAATATACAAGATGCCACTTCATAAATTTTGTCCCGAGGCTATTTTAGGAGCTGCGTCACCTTATTATTGGGCCAGGCCCATGTAATTTCAAAATACATAAGTATAGGCTATTTTTAGAGTCCGTATGTGTGGGGAAACACGAGATAGGGTTGATTTCGGACCCCTCCACCAAGGGCCACAAAATTCCCCCCCTCTTCCTCCATACATACAGCCCTTAGGGCACCCTTTAGACTTTGGGTTTTGTTTAGACTAAAGTTCGCCATAGCTGCAACTTTGCGTACTTCGTTTGTGTTCAACAATCAGACAAAGGCGTCACAGAACCCCACCTTGATCAATAAAGCTTTCTTCTTATATCCGCAATATCCAGATTGCAATCTTAATTTCTTGCTTGTTCTTCGTTTGCCTGCAGGAAATAGACCTTCGTGGTCAGGTTGATCGTGCTCCAGCGTGGTCAATAACCTCTCGGAGTTGGTTTAGCGATTGCTAAGGCGCGACGTCCTCGCACGTTCGTAGTCGGATCGTTAAAGTCGACTTCCACCAAAACGAAAGCAACCATCTCATCGAAAGACGGGACACCTTTGCCTCTATCACTTTATGTTCAAGTTCTAGAGGTAAATGACATGCTTTTCCATAAACCATCTTATATGGAGACATACCCATAGGATTTTTATAAGCAGTTCTATAGGCCCATAATGCATCATCAAGTTTCTTGGACCAATTCTTTCTAGATCTATTCACAGTATTTTGCAAAATTAATTTGAGCTCTCTATTGCTCAACTCTACTTGACCACTAGACTGCGGATGATAAGGAGATGCGATTCTATGATTAACATCATACTTAGCAAGCATCTTATGGAAAGCACCATGAATAAAATGTGAACCACCATCAGTCATAAGATATCTAGGGACTCCAAACCTCGGAAAAATAACTTCTTTAAGCATTTTAATAGAAGTGTTATGATCAGCACTACTAGTTGGAATAGCTTCTACCCACTTAGTAACATAATCAACAGCAACTAAAATATGTGTGTAACCATTAGAGGTAGGAAAAGGTCCCATATAGTCAAAGCCCCAGACATCAAATGGTTCAATAACAAGAGAATAATTCATAGGCATTTTTTGACGTCTACTAATATTACCAATTCTTTGACATTCATCACAAGATAAGACAAACTTACGAGCATCTTTGAAGAGAGTAGGCCAATAAAAACCAGATTGCAGTACCTTGTGTGCAGTTCTATCTCCAGCGTGGTGTCCTCCATATGATTCAGAGTGACACTTGCGTAGGATCTGTTCCTGTTCATGCTCAGGTACACAACATCTAATAACACCATCTACTCCTTCTTTATAAAGGTGTGGGTCATCCCATAAGTAATGTCTTAAATTATAAAAGAACCTTTTCTTTTGCTGGTATGTGAACCTAGGAGGTATAAATTTAGAAACAATGTAATTAGCATAATTAGCATACCAAGGAGCAGTACGAGAAGCATTAACGACCGCTAATTGTTCATCAGGAAAGCTATCATCAATAGGTAGTGGGTCATCAAGAACATTCTCTAACCTAGACAAGTTGTCTGCAACGGGGTTCTTAGCTCCCTTTCTATCAATAATATGCAAATCAAATTCTTGGAGTAGGAGAACCCATCTAATGAGTCTAGGCTTAGCATCTTTCTTTTCCATAAGATATTTAATAGCAGCATGATCAATGTGAATAGTAACTTTGGAATCAACAATATAAGGTCTAAACTTATCACATGCAAACACAACTGCTAAGAATTCTTTTTCAGTAGTAGCATAATTTCTCTGGGCAGTATCAAGAGTCTTACTAGCATACTAGATAACATTCAATTTCTTATCAACTCTTTGCCCTAGAACAACACCTACAACATAATCACTAGCATCACACATAATTTCAAAGGGTAAATTCCAATCAGGTGGCTGAACAATAGGTGCAGTGATCAAAGCTTTCTTAAGTATTTCAAATGCTTCTACACAATCATCATCAAAGACAAAAGGAATATCTTTTTGCAATAAATTAGTCATAGGCCTAGATATTTTAGAAAAGTCCTTAATGAACCTCCTATAAAAACCGGCATGACCAAGGAAACTTCTTATACCTTTTATGTCCTTGGGACATGGCATCTTTTCAATAGCATCAACTTTAGCTTTATCAACTTCAATACCTCTCTCGGAAATCTTATGCCCCAAAAGAATGCCTTCATTAACCATAAAGTTACACTTTCCCAATTCAAGATGAGACTAGTGTCTTCGCATCTCTGCAAAACTCGATCAAGGTTGCTCAAGCAATCATCAAAGGAGGATCCATAAACAGAGAAATCATCCATGAATACCTCGCAAATCTTTTCACAAAAGTCAGAGGATATAGCCATCATGCATCTTTGAAAGGTTGCAGGTGCATTACATAAACCAAAAGACATACGTCTATAAGCAAAAGTACCGAAAGGGCAAGTAAAAGTAGTTTTTGATTGATCCCCCGCTGACACAGGTATTTGAGAGAAACCAGAATAACCATCTAGAAAGCAAAAATGTGTGTGTTTGGATAGTCTTTCTAGCATTTGATCAATAAAAGGTAAAGGGTAATGATCTTTCTTAGTAGCTTTATTTAATTTACAGAAATCAATTACCATCGTATAACCTGTAATAATTCTTTGCTGGATCAATTCATCTTTATCATTAGGAACGACAGTAATACCTCCCTTTTTAGGAACACAATGGACATGGCTTACCTAATCACTATCAGCAACGGGGTAAACTATACATGCCTCAAGGAGCTTTAGTATCTCCTTTCTTACCACTTCTTTCATTTTGGGATTCAGTCGTCATTGAGGATCTCTAACTGGTTTAGCATCGGCCTCCAAATTAATTTTGTGTTGGCATAACGTGGGACTCTAATGCCCTTAAGATCATCTAGAGTATATCCAATAGCAGCGCGGTGCTTCTTCAGAGTTTTCAATAATCTTTCATCTTCTTGCTCTGAAAGGTTAGCACTAATAATAATAGGATATATTTTCTTTTTTCATCAAGATAAGCATACTTAAGATTATCAGGTAATGGTTTGAGTTCAAACACGGGATCACCCTTGGGTGGAGGGGGATCCCCAAGAATTTCAACGGGAAGGTTGTGTTTCAGCATGGGTTCCTGTTTAAGGAACACTTCATCTATTTCCCTTATTTCCTTCATAAACATATCATTTTCATGGTCTAGCAAATATTGTTCTAACGGATCAGTAGGAGGTACGACAATGGAAGCAAGACCAATAATCTCATCCTTACTAGGTGATTCTCTATCATGAGGTTGTCTATGAAACTTAGCAAAATTAAACTCACGAGACATACCCTCTAAGCCAATTGTAACAGTATCCTTTGCACAATCAATCCTAGCATTAACTGTATTAAAGAAGGGTCTACCAAAAATAATGGGACAAAAGTCATCATGTGGGGAACCAAGAACAAGAAAATCAGCAGGATATTTAACCTTCCCACACAAGACTTCAACATCTCTAACTATCCCAACTGGTTTAATGGTATCCCTATTGGCAAGCCTAATAGTAACATCAATACCTTCCAATTCAACGGGTGCAATGTCGTGCATAATTTATTTATATAAGTCATAGGGTATTGCATTGGCACTAGCACCCATATCACATAAGCCATGATAACAATGATCTCCTATTTTAACAGAAATAACAGGCATGCCTACCACATGTCTATGTATCTTAGTATCTGGTCTAGCAATATTAACAGTCTCACCACAGAAATAAATAACATGCCCATCTAAATCATCATCCAAGAGATCTTTAACCATAGCAATACTAGGTTCAACTTTGATTTGCTCAGGAGGTGTATAAGTCCTAGTATTACTCTTACGAACAACAGCCGAAGTTTTAGCATGATCCTTTATCCTAACAGGAAAAGGAGGTTTCTCAACATAAGTAGTAGGAACAATAGGATCACTACAGGTGACAGTCTTTTCTTCAACTGTAATAGGTGCGACTACTTTTACTTGAACGGGAGGATTATATTTAAACCATTTCTCCTTAGGGAGATCAACCAGAGTAGCAAAAGATTCACAGAAAGAAGCTACTATCTCAGAGTCAAATCCATACTTAGCGCTAAATCCACGAAAAGCATCGGTATCCATAAAAGATTTAACACAATCGAACTTAGGTGTCATACCTGACTCCTTACCATCGTCGGAACCCCAATCTTCAGAGTTGCATTTAATTCTTTCCAATAAGTCCCATTTGAATTCAATAGTCTTCAGCATATAAGAACCAACACAGGAAGTATCGACCAGGTTGCGATCATTGAGAGAAAGCCGAGCATAAATTTTTTGAATAATCATTTCTCTGGAGAGCTCATGATTGGGGCATGAATATAACGTCGATTTAAGCCTCCCCCAAGCTTGAGCGATGCTTTCTCCTTCGTGAGGCCAGAAGTTATATATGTAACTACGATCACGATGAACAAGATGCATAGGATAGAACTTCTGGTGAAATTCCAACTTCAATCGTTTATAATTCCAAGATCTCGTATCATCACATAGCCTATACCATGTCAATGCATCTCCCTTCAAAGATAAAGGGAAGACCTTCCGTTTGACAACATCATAGGGAATACCTGCAAGCTTAAATAATCCACAAACTTCATCCGCAAAGATAAGGTGTAAATCGGGATGCAATGTTCCATCTCCTGCAAATGGATTAGCTAGCAGTTTCTCTATCATACCCGAAGGAATCTCAAAGTAAATATTTTCAAAAAGTTCAGTAGGTTGAGGAGCAACTCTTTGCTCTTCTGGTCGGGGTGAAGATACCCCGAACAAGCCCCTCAAAGGATTAGTTTCCATAGTGACAAGTAACAGAAAATTTCAGCACACTATATAAATGTTTCCTTACCAAGTTCCACTCACCAAAAGCGCTACACTCCCCGGCAACGGCGCCAGAAAAGAGTCTTGATGACCCACAAGTGTGGGGGATCTATCGTAGTCCTTTTGATAACTAAGAGTGTCGAACCCAACGAGGAGCAGAAGAAAATGATAAGCGGTTTTCAGTAAGGTTTTCTCTGCAATCACTGAAATTGTAGGTATTAGATAGTTTTGTGATAAGATAAATTGTAACGAGTAACAAGCAATGAAAGTAAATAAAGTGCAGCAAGGTGGCCCAATCCTTTTTGTAACAAAGGATAAGCCTGGACAATTTCTTATAATGAGAAAAGAGCTCCCGAGGACACATGGGAATTATTGTCAAGCTAGTTTTCATCACGCTCATATGATTCGCGTTTGGTACTTTGATAATTTGATATGTGGGTGGACCGGTGCTTGGGTACTGCCCTTACTTGGACAAGCATTCCACTTATGATTAACCCCTATTACAAGCATCCGCAACTACAAAAGAAGTATTAAGGTAAACCTAACCACAACATTAAACATATGGATCCAAATCAGCCCCTTACGAAGCAACGCATAAACTAGGGTTTATGCTTCTGTCACTCTAGCAACCCATCATCTACTTATTACTTCCCAATGCCTTCCTCTAGTCCCAAATAATGGTGAAGTGTCATGTAGTCGACGTTCACATAACACCACTAGAGGAAAAGACAACATACATCTCATCAAAATATCGAACGAATACCAAATTCAATTACTACTAATAGCAAGACTTCACCCATGTCCTCAGGAACAAATGTAACTACTCACAAAGCATATTCATGTTCATAATCAAAGGAGTAATAATATGCATTAAGGATCTGAACATATGATCTTCCACCAATTAAACCAATTAGCATCAACTACAAGGAGTAATCAACACAACTAGCAACCCACAGGTACCAATTTGTGGTTTGGATATAAGACTGGATACAAGAGATGAACTAGGGTTTCGAGAGGAGATGGTGCTGGTGAATATGTTGATGGAGATTGACCCCCTACAGATGAGAGGATCGTTGGTGATGACGATGGTGATGATTTCCCCCTCCCGGAAGGAAGTGTCCCCGGCAGAACAGCTCTGCCGGAGCTCTAGATTGGTTCCGCCAAGGTTCCGCCTCGTGGCGACGGAGTTTCGTCCCGTAAGCTTGCCCACGATTTTTTTCCAGGGTAAAAGCCTTCATATAGCAGAAGTTGGACACCGGAGGGCCACTATGGGGCCCAGGAGATAGGGAGGCGCCCAGTAGGGGTGGGCGCGCCCCACCCTCCTGGCCAGGGTGTGGGCCCCCTGAGGTGTTTCTTTCGTTCAATAATTCTTATTAATTTCAAAAATAAGTTTCGTGGAGTTTCAGGATTTTTGGAGCAGTGCAGAATAGGTTTCCAATGTTTGCTCCTTTTCCAGCCAGAATTCCAGCTACCGGCATTCCCCTCTTCATGGTAAACCTTGTAAAATAAGAGAGAATAGCCATAAGTATTGAGATATAATGTGTAATAATAGCCCATAATGCAATAAATATTGATATAAAAGCATGATGCAAAATGGACGTATCACCCGGTACCATTGGGACCCAGTCAAGAAGGTTTTCGAGATGGACCCGGTCACGATGAAGTTCATAAGACTGCTGGCAATTTTAGTTTCTGATCAATTTGACTACACATTTAGTCAGATTTGTAATCGATCCTTGTTTGTTTTGCAGAGAGAGCAGCACAGGATTGCGGCCAAAAGCGACTCGCCGTCTAAGGTGTTGGCGAGGCCCAAGTGGGACACCCCATTCAACCAGCGTTGAACATATTGAAACATCTCTCGGTGGACACTCGGCCGTTGTATGGACGCGTGCACGGTGTCGGAGACAACGCCACGTGGAAGAAGTACTACGGTGAGACCACGGAGGAGAGAAAGGAATGACGTAGGTTAACTGAAGAAAACATCGACAAGAAGGTTGAGATTGCGGTTGAGAAGAATTCAGCTAAGACAGTCGCAACAGCGGTAGCTGCCCTAAAATGGGAGCTGATAGTCTTGGTTCCTGCTATCATCGGTTGGAGCAGGCGAAATCCAGATAAAGATGAAGCGGACTTTCCCCTTGCCGACTTCTTCGGGAGTAGCTCAACTAGCGTTGCACCAGCACCAGCACCTGCTCCTGCACCGGCTCCCGCACCTGCTCATAGCAGTCCGTCCTCCATATCAGACGTGCTCAGCGGTGCTTCGTCTTTGGTTGAGCTCGATGCCCTCATGGTAGACATGGTAGACACTGGCCCTCTTCAATAAATTCCCATTTCTGTTGCCTTTCAGATGTCTCACATCGCAGACATGTCTTTGCAGGCCGACACCCTGTGCACCATATTGTACGACATCAATGTCCAGAAGGTGGTTGTGGGGAAGGCGACGATAATGAAGCCAAAGGAACAATTGTTCCACAGCCGGCCGATCACCCCTAACGTCTTCAAGGTTTCCGTGGCCAGTGTTAAACCAGACCATGAGAATTTGGTTCCTCTTTGTGACTCCCGGATAATCAAGCTACAGTAACCTCTGCTAATGATGCCACGTCATCATGTTTATTGTTGCTAATCTCGCGTTAGTTTGAAACCGATTCAAATTCAAATCCAAAATCAAGTAAATAATAAAAAAATTTCAAATATTAAAATTAAAATGTTCAGAGTGAGCCAAATAATGCTTAGGCAATATTGGTGAAGAAACCAAAACTTTAGAAAATGATTAAGTGCTTAAAAATAATTAAAACAGTGGCATTCATAATTAATTAGATGCCTTTTATAATTTCTAAAGTATCAAATTAATTTAATGGGGTACCAAACTTTTGTGGCAGAGGGTTAAACTAAAACATTAATTTAGGTATTGGTCTCATATTTTTATAAAACTAAGATACGCTAATAGTAAAATAAAAGATTAAATAAAGAAAAAGAAAAGATAAACAAAACGAAATTATAAAAAGATAAAACCTCCCCTCCCCTGGGCCTTGGCCCAGCAAACTGGCCAGGCCGGCCCACTCCCTCATCCCCTTCCCACTACAGGAACGGGGGGTTGCGTGGCGGCCATCGCCCCGTCGCCGGCCACGCGCCGGCCATCGCCCGGTCGGCCTCGCCTATATATCCGGCAACTCCCTCCCCAGCGCCTGGAACCCTAGCTAACCCCCTCTCTCCCCCGCGTTCCGCTCCCCGATCTGGACGCCCGCGGACCCGAGCCGGCGCCCTTCGTCGCCGTCGCCGGACCTCACCGTCGTTGCCTCACCCCGCCCCCGAGCCGACCCCGACCTGCGCCGTCCTCCCCTTCTTCCTCTACGCCAATCCACGAGGACCCGGACGCCCCCACGACGCCGCTCCGAGCTCGACTTCTTCCTCAGGACGCCGGTCGCCGTCGCCAACGTCGGTCGCCTCTGCAGCTCCTAAACCCCTCGAAGAGCCTCCTTGAGCTCCCTTGGTGAGCTCCTGTCTTTCCCCTCTCTCTCTAGCACGACTCCGTCGCCGCTACTCCCTCCCCACTGTAGGCCGAGCTCGTCATCGCCATTACGATCCTCGTCATCGCCGTTGAAACGCACGAGCCCAACAGAGGACGTTGCCGAGCTCCTGGAGCTGTGTAGATGCCACCTACCCCCTCCATTTGGTCGAACCGTGGCCATTTGCTCGGGCTCATCATGTCCGAGCCGCCCCCATCGCGTGCCCGCCGTTGCCGCGTCCGGAGCCCCGCTCCCGTGCTCGCCTGCTGCTCCGCTCTCTCGCGCTCGCCTGTGCCTTGGCCGCGCTCGCGTGCTTGCTGCGCGCATCCACGCCTACCGGCGCTGCCCCCGTGTGATGTTGCAGCACTGCGGCCGCCCCCGCCCGAGCATACCGCCACTCGCCCCGCTCGCCCCTGCTTGTCGTGCGTGCCGCTGCTGCTCACTTCTGCTGCTGCTGTTTGCCTCTAGCGCCACCACCGTCGCTGCTGCTGCTGCATCCTACTACTGCCCTTACTGTATTTTGTAGTTACCAGCTAGCTTTTCTAGTTTTACAATGACTAACACTCTAGACAGTCCCTAAACGGTGGCTAACCAACTACGAACTTGGGCAAAAATTAATATGAATAGAAAGTATATATGACAAACTCCATTTTATTCCACTGGACCAAATCCTTTCGATGCCTGGATTATAACCTATCAAAATCGCAAAATGCTTTGTTTTGTTAAAAGGGAACGAAGGTAACTCCTGCTACGTGCACTGTGTGTGCGCGTGTGTGTGTGGCCGATGTGCCATGTGTGTGGGGCTGCCCCAAAATTAGCTTAGGTCTAATTTAAGTAGATGGATTTGTTTTAGGATTATTTCTGCCCCTTAGCTAGTTTTATTAGTGCTAAGTTACTTTAGTAGTAGATGACATGAGGGTCCTCATTTAGATAAGTTAGGTTTATTTATTTGTTTAGGAAAATAGTCTATGACATGTGGGCCACACATGCCCTTTTCACTAGTCAAATTGACTTGGTCAATTCGGACTAAACTAAATATAATAAATCCAGAAATTTCAGAAAATACTTAAAACATTGGAAAATCATAGAAAATTAACCATAACTCCGATGAAAAAACTTTGTACATGAAAGTTGCTCAGAACGACGAGACAGATCCGAATACGCAGCCCGTTCGTCTGCCACACACCCCTAGCGTATCGAACGCGCAACTTTTTCCCTCCGGTTGATCTGTCCGAAAACACAAAACACCGGGGATACTTTCCCGGATGTTTCCCCCCCTTCGTCGGTATCACCTCCTACCGTGTTAGGGCATACCTAGCACCGCGTATTGCCTCATTATGTTTTGTGATGCTTTGTTTGCATTATATTTATTGTTTCTCCACCCTCTTCTCTCCGGTAGACTACGAGGCTGACGCCGCTGCTGGTGCCCCGTTCGACTACGGAGTTGACGACCCCTCTCTCTTGCCAGAGCAACCAGGCAAGCCCCCCCCCTTGATCACCAGATATCGCCTATTCTTCTCTATACTACTTGCATTAGAGTATTGTAGCATGTTACTGTTCGGTTACTCCTATTCTGTTGCATAGCCTGTCATTGTTGCTACAGTCATTGATACCTTACCCGCAATCCTAAATGCTTAGTATAGGATGCTAGTTTATCATCATTGGCCCTACATTCTTGTCAGTCTGCCTTGCTATACTATTGGGCCGTGATCACTCGGGAGGTGATCACGGGTATATACTATGCATACACACATACTATACAGATGGTGACTAAAGTCGGGTCAGCTCGTTGAGTACCCGCAAGTGATTTCGATGTGGGGGTTGGAAGGACAGGTGGCTCCATCCTGGTAGAGGTGGGCCTGGGTTCCTGACGGCCCCCGACAGTTACTTTGTAGCGGAGCGACAGGGCAGGTTGAGACCACCTAGGCGAGAGGTGGTCCTGGCCCTGGTCGGCGTTCGCGGGTGCTTCATAATAACACGCTTAACGAGATCTTAGTATTTGATCTGAGTCTGGCCACTGGCCTATACGCACTAACCAACTACGTGGGAAAGATATGGGCACTCGACGTCATGGTATCAGCCGAAGCCTTCTAGACGTCAGCGACTGAGCGGCGCGCGCCTGATTGGACCGCGTAACGTGACTTCCTTTGTAACGGAGGTTTCTAGGTCTGCTTCCGGCCGCCCTCGCAACGTGCAGGTCTGCAATGGGCGATGGGCCCAGACCCCTGCGCCATAGGAGTTAGACCGGTGTGCTGACCTCTCTGTTAGGCCTAGGTGGGGCTGCGACGTGTTGATCTTCCGAGGCCGGGCATGACCCAGGAAAGTGTGTCCGGCCAAATGGGATCGAGCGTGTTGGGTTATGTGGTGCACCCCTGCAGGGAAGTTTATCTATTCGAATAGCCGTGTCCCTCGGTAAAAGGACGACCCGGAGTTGTACCTTGACCTTATGACAACTAGAACTGGATACTTAATAAAACACGCCCAGATAAGTTCCACAGATAACCCGGTGATCGCTTTTCCACAGGGCGACGAGGGGAGGATCGCCGGGTAGGATTATGCTATACGATGCTACTCGGAGGACTTCAGTCTACTCTCTTCTACATGCTGTAAGACAAAGGCTGCCAGAAGCGTAGTCTTCGACAGGATTAGTTATCCCCCTCTTATTCTGGCATTCTGCAGTTCAGTCCACTGATATGGCCTCCTTACACATATACCCATGCATATGTAGTGTAGCTCCTTGCTTGCGAGTACTTTGGATGAGTACTTACGGTTGCTTTGCTCCCTTTTTTCCCCGTTTTTCTCTTCTTTCTCGGATGCCGCAACCAGACGTTGGAGCCCAGGAGCCAGGCGCCACCATCGACGGCGACTACTACACTGGAGGTGCCTACTACTACGTGCAGGCTGCTGACGACGACCAGGAGTAGTTAGGAGGATCCCAGGCAGGAGGCCTGCGCCTCTTTCGATCTGTATCCCAGTTTGTGCTAGCCTTCTTAAGGCAAACTTGTTTAACTTATGTCTGTACTCAGATATTGTTGCTTCCGCTGACTCGTCTATGATCGAGCACTTGTATTCGAGCCCTCGAGGCCCCTGGCTTGTATTATGATGCTTGTATGACTTATTTATGTTTTTAGAGTTGTGTTGTGATATCTTCCCGTGAGTCTCTGATCTTGATCGTACATGTTTGTGTGCATGATTAGTGTACGATTGAATCGGGGGCGTCACAAGTTGGTATCAGAGCCGACTGCCTGTAGGAATCCCCCTTCCACACTCCTTGGCTGAAGTCGAGTCTAGACTTTACAAAACTTTTACTAAGATGGCTGTGTGTCCCATGGGCCCACATCGCCGTTGGGTGGTATTAGGATCTTTTACTCCTTATCTATACTCTGGGACTCTGATCTCTCTTCTATTCGGGTTAAATGAATTTTTCTAAATCTAACATTAGGATCTCGTTATCACTTTCACCTAGAGAGCCCCTTATTACTGATGATCGTCTGCTGCACGTGAAGACCCTGAAGATACTCTCCGTTGTTAACCCGAGAACCTGTGTTCATCGCGTTTGCAATTCCCCTTCCACCGTCAACCCTTATGGATAACTACTTACAGTTGTTATTCTTATATTCATCCCCAGTTGGTCTTGTTATTACAAGATACCCCGAAACACTCGTCATTGTTTCGACAATCCTTTAAGCTTACTGCCTTCCTGTTCTTTGTCACCTGAATACCCATACGGATAATTCTCGCACTTATCGAGTATCCGCTCATCCCCCAGTTGTTCATGTGTTTCACAATGGTCTTCGAAATATTATTCGATCCTCCAAAAATCCTTAGTAGCTTATTGCTTTGCAATACTTGACTACTTGCATGATGGATGCTTTCCATATGTCTGGCAATATTCGTTAGTATTCTTAGGCACCGTCATTTTGATCCTTTTGATTCAACATGAGTGCGAATGCACGCAATCATCAGTTGATCATTTTAAATTATCTTTCTGGCTCAGACGTCATTTTAAACATGAGCTGGTTCTCAACCAATCCAATTGCCGTCGATTGTACCCCTAAGGCTATTCTACTTATCCATCCCTAATCAGAACATTGCTCTGATCCCTTGATTTGAAAATCTTAATTCCTTTGCATTTGAGCTCTGGATTAGTCAGTTGTTTCTATAATCCACTGCCCTTGCATTGTTACTTCCTCTGGTTGTGTGCCGATGCTCACATCAGCTCTGTTATGGACCGACAGATCCTTTAATGGATTTTATCCGACATCGCCCTTCATGTTCAATAACCTTGTGAGCCTTCCCTCGGATACATAATGCCTTTGTTAAATTGTATCATCTACTTTCTCAACCTTGCTCTACTTTCAAGCTTGTGATATTTACTCTTGAAACTTGTGGTATATGTTTCTAAGAAGCCCCTATGGGTTGAACATATGCCTTCTCTAAACCGTGTGAACCCGAAAGTTTTCATGAGTCATACTCTTCTGGTGCTTCGCCAGATAAAATTTTAACACTGCAACTTCTTCGAAGACGGGAAGTGAATGGAAGGTTATGCATTGAAGAAGTGGGAGTCGACCTTGAACTTTGTGTTCATGCCCATGGACATGATGTAGATCCTATCATGGAAACTTCTTGTAATAATAAATATTTCCTTGATAAATATCATCTTGTAGCTGTGAATTGATCCTTTGCAACCGTGGTTCCGACCATGTTTGTTCTCCTTTGATTTTATTTCTCGGACAAGTTAAATTACTTGCCTTCTGCAGATCAGTACGCCTTCCCAACCTCTATTTTGTTCTACCTTCAAGTATTACCCCCTGGTATCTCGAGAATATCCACCCATTGCACTTCATCCATGAAATTCTGACGAAGTAGTACCTTTTCCCATCATAGTCACTCCACGGGTTGTGGGTTGTCGTCAACCGAGAACACCAATTGGTGAATCGAATCAATACTGAGATTCATTACTCTCAGTACATTATTGTTGAGAAGTTTAATACTCCATCACGTAACTCCTAGCCTGATCGGCTATATCATTATCATGCTAAACCTTAACTGTGCTACCTGGTCCTTAATCTCGGAGCTCAACTTTCGATGATGAGCTAAGCTTACGTCGATCTTCCTCGTCCTATCAATTCTCCTTGAACAGCAAACTTGATTCCAAGTTTGTGTCGTACCCTTGGTTCCAATAACCTTTCGCTTCACCATTGATAGAGGCAAAGGTGTCCCGTCTTTCGATGAGATGATGGATATCGCTTTGGTGGAAGTCGACTTTGACGATCCGACTACGAACGTGCGAAGACGTCGCGCCTTAGCAATCGCTAAACCAACTCCGAGAGGTTATTGACCACGCCGGAGCACGATCAACCTGACCACGAGGGTCTGTTTCCTGCGAGCAAACGAAGAACAAGCAAGAAACTGAGATTGCAATCTGGATATTGCGAATATAAGATGAAAGCTTTATTGATCAAGGTGGGGTTCTGTGACGCCTTTGTCTGGTCGTTGAACACAAACGAAGTACGCGAAGTTGCAGCTATGGCGAACTTTTAATCTAAACAAAACCCAAAGTCTAAACGATGCCCTAAGGGCTGTATATATGGAGGAAGAGGGGGGAATTTCGTGGCCCTTGGTGGAGGGGTCCGAAATCAACCCTATCTCTTGTTTCCCCACACATACGGACTCTAAAAATAGCCTATACTTATGTATTTCGAAATTACATGGGCCTGGCCCAATAATAAGGTGACACAGCACCTAAAATAGCCTCGTGACGAAATTTATGAAGTGGCATTCTTGTATATTTCGTCCAAGGCTTCATGCACCCATTATGGTGGCTTCAAAGTCCTGAAATCATCACTTGTAACTCCGTTCTTGTTCCCCTTGCGCATGCCATCATCTCCATGCTTGTTCTTGCTCCAATGTTCATCCTTCTCCAAGCTAGGCCCTTCATTTGTAAGCAAAACAAATGTATCCAATTTAGGCAGCATCATATTCTCATGAACATTAGAATCATTACCAAGAAACGGAAGTACCTGGTAATTTAGTTGGCGTGCACGAGCTCTAGTAATTGGTCCAGTATGTATAGCAGCAGGGGCTGTGGGTGTAACAATTGTATTGATGTCCTCATCATCCTCCCCTTCTTGAAATGAAGTCGTCCTCGACGGAAGTTCATCTTCCTCACCCAAATAAGGCTTCAAATCTGCAATGTTAAAAGTGGGACTAACCCCAAAATCTGCAGGCAGCTCAAGTTTATATGCATTATCATTTATTTTCTCTAACACCTTAAAGGGACCATCAGCACGTGGCATTAACTTTGATTTGCGCAAATCAGGAAATCTATCCTTACGCAAATGTAACCAAACAAGATCTCCAGGTGCAAACACAACATATTTTCTACCCTTATCTCCAGCAAGTTTATATTTAGCATTCATACGCTCAATGTTTTCCTTAGTTAACTCATGCATTTTTAAAATCAATTCAACACGTTGTTTAGCATCAAAATTAACCTT
The DNA here is from genome assembly GCF_002162155.2 of Triticum dicoccoides. NCBI lineage: Eukaryota > Viridiplantae > Streptophyta > Magnoliopsida > Poales > Poaceae > Triticum > Triticum dicoccoides. The sequence continues at coordinate 61,830 of NW_021281121.1, forward strand.
CTCCGAAGATGGAAGAGGCAACAAATCAATAGGTGCACGAGGTAGGAAACCATACACAACTTCAAAAGGGCACATCTTAGTAGTAGAATGCAATGAACGATTATAAGCAAATTCAATATGAGGCAAGCATTCCTCCCACATTTTCTTATTATTCTTCAAAACAGCCCTAAGCATAGTAGACAACGTTCTATTGACTACTTCAGTTTGTCCATCAGTTTGGGGGTGACAAGTAGTACTAAAAAGCAGTTTAGTCCCCAACTTAGCCCATAAACATCTCCAAAAGTGGCTAAGAAATTTAGTATCACGATCTGAAACAATAGTATTTGGCACACCATGCAAGCGAATAATTTCACGAAAGAACAAATCAGCAACATTAAGAGCATCATAGCTTTTATGACATGGTATAAAGTGTGCCATTTTCGAGAATCTATCCACGACAACAAATATGCTATCCCTCCCCTTCTTTGTTCGAGGTAAACCTAAAACAAAGTCCATAGATATATCCTCCCAAGGAACACTAGGTACAGGCAAAGGCATATATAAACCATGAGGATTGAGTCGTGACTTAGCTTTTTGACATGTAGTGCATCGAGCAATAAAACGCTCAACATCCCGTCTCATCTTTGGCCAAAAGAAATGTGTAGCAAGTACGTCCTCCGTCTTCTTCACGCCAAAATGTCCCATTAATCCTCCTCCATGCGCTTCCTGCAACAACAAAAGACGAACGGAGCTAGCTGGAATGCATAGCTTGTTAGCACGAAACACAAATCCATCGTTAAAGACAAACTTGTTCCACATTCTTCCTTCTTTACAATTCTGCATTACATCTTTAAAATCAGTATCATGCACATATTGATCTTTGATGGTCTCCAAACCAAATATTTTGAAGTCAAGTTGTGAAAGCATAGTATAGCGACGAGACAATGCATCAGCAATAACATTTTCTTTTCCCTTCTTGTGTTTAATGACATAAGGGAAAGTCTCAATGAATTCAACCCATTTAGCATGTCTACGATTCAGTTTAGCTTGACTTTTAATATGTTTCAAAGATTCATGATCAGAATGTATAACAAATTCTTTGGGCCATAAATAATGTTGCCATGTTTCTAAAGTCCGAACAAGAGCATATAATTCTTTATCATAAGTAGAATAATTCAGACTAGGCCCACTCAATTTTTCAGAAAAGTATGCAACAGGTTTGCCATCTTGTAATAACACACCTCCTAATCCAATTCCACTAGCATCACATTCAAGCTCAAAAGTCTTATTAAAATCAGGAAGCTGGAGTAAAGGAGCATGTGTCAACTTATCTTTCAATACCGTGAAGGCTTCTTCCTGTGCGGTACCCCAAAGAAAAGGCACATCTTTCTTTGTAAGCTCATTGAGAGGTGCAGCAATGGTGCTGAAATCTCTCACAAAACGCCTATAGAATCCAGCGAGGCCAAGAAAACTCCTCACTTGTGTGACCGTGTTGGGTTGCGGCCAACTCTCAATAGCTTCAATCTTGGCTTTATCAACTTCAATTCCCTGTGGAGTAACAACATAGCCAAGAAAAGATACTCGGTCGGTGCAAAAGGTGCACTTCCCAAGGTTACCAAACAAACGTGCATCACGTAGAGCAATAAAAACAGCACGTAAATGTTCCAAATGTTCTTCCAAAGATCTGCTATAAATCAATATGTCATCAAAGTAAACTACCACAAATCTTCCAATGAAAGCACGTAAAACTTCGTTCATTAATCTCATGAAAGTACTAGGTGCATTAGTTAACCCAAAAGGCATGACTAACCACTCATATAATCCAAACTTAGTTTTGAATGCTGTTTTCCATTCATCTCCCAATTTCATACGAATTTGATGGTATCCACTACGTAAATCAACTTTGGAGAATATTGTAGAGCCACTCAATTCATCAAGCATATCATCTAGCCTAGGAATAGGATGACGATAACGAATAGTAATATTATTAATGCCTCTACAATCAACACACATACGTGATGTACCATCCTTTTTCGGCACTAGAATAATAGGAACAGCACAAGGACTAAGGGATTCGCGTATATAACCTTTGTCGAGAAGCTCTTGTACTTGACGCATAATCTCCTTCGTCTCCTCTGGATTGGTACGGTATGGTAGTGAAGCACCGGGAATTAAGTCAATCTGATGCTCAATCCCTCGAATAGGCGGTAATCCCGGTGGCACGTCTTGTGGAAAGACGTCAGCAAACTCCTGCAAAATGTTAGTGACAGCAGGAGGCAAAGAGGAAGGCACATCCTCGAATGAAAATAATGCCTCTTTGCACACAAAAGCATAGAAAACAGATTTGCTGAAATCTAGCTCATCAATATCAGATTTGGTGGCAAATAAACATGCACTTTTCAATTTAATTTCAGAAGCAACACTAGATGGTTTATTATTAGGCTTCATTTGTTGCTCAAATTCTTTTGCCACAATCTGATTTTCACTCTTATTCGTCTCCTGTTTTGCTTTATTAGCTCTATTAATATCATCTTTCAAAATGGAATCAGGAGTCATAGGAAGCAAAGTAATATTTTTATCCTTATGAACAAGAGTATAGTGATTGTTTCTACCATGGTGTACAGAATTTTTATGAAATTGCCATGGTCTACCAAGTAATAAGGAACATGCTTGCATAGGTACCACATCACAATCAACATAATCAGCATATGTAGATATACTAAAATGCACACGAACAGTACGTGTTACCTTAACCTTGCCGCTGTTGTTGAACCATTGGATGTAGTAAGGATGTGGATGTGGTCTTGTGGTGAGAGAAAGCTTCTCGACCATCTCCATGCTAGCCAAGTTGTTGCAGCTCCCTCCGTCTATGATGACGCGCACAGAACGTTCCTTCACAACTCCCTTGGTATGGAACAAATTGTGCCTCTGATTTTGCTCAGCTTGTGTGATCTGCACACTCAAAACACGTTGAGCAACTAAACATTCATACCTGTCAGCGTCTTCAGGAGCCATGTATTGCGTCTCATTATCAGAATCATCTCCACCATGTTCTTCACGTGTAATAAGAGCCAAAGTCTCCTCATCATAGTCACTAGCGGACTCATATCCACCATCCGCGGTAGCAATCATCACACGCGGAGATTTGCATTCTCTCGTATAATGACCTCCTCCCTTACAACGATGACAAATAATATCACTTGTGTGCCCTGTTGATGCTATGGAAGAAGAAGAACGCTGTGTAGGCCCCGCAGGTGCGCTCTTGGCAGATAATGGTGGTTGTGCCTGTTTTCTTGTATCACGGCTGGAGGTGGCACCTGATGGAGGTGCTGGTGCAGTTGAAGTAGAAGATGCACGTGGTGTCCATGATGAAGGTCGGCCTGCAGAAAAGTTAGTTCGCCCTAATGCTTGTCGATCCTGCACTTCACGTTCAGCTTTACAAGCAAGATGGAATAAACGAGTGATATTAGTATACTCCTTATAGTCTAGAATGGTCTGAATCTCTCTATTTAATCCACCCAGAAAACGTGCAAGCATAGCTTCATTCTCCTCAACAATACCACATCTAATCATGGCAGTTTGTAATTCCTGATAATATTCTTCTACAGAATTTTTTCCTTGTCTTAAACGCTGCAATTTTTGAAGCAATTCACGTTGATAATATGGTGGAACCCAACGCGTACGCATAGCAGTTTTCAAAGCAGCCCAAGTAGTTGGAATAGGATATAATCTACAATGTTCAGACCACCATACACATGCAAAACTAGTGAAAGCACAAACAGCAGCAGCAACTCGTCTCTCCTCAGGATATTGTAAACATGTAAATCGTTGTTCAGTTTCTAACTCCCAAGTAAGATATATATCAGGAACATATCTACCCTCAAATGGTGGAATATTCAATTTCAGTTTAGGAATATGGACATCATCTCGTACCTGAGGTGGTGGTGCAGGCCTACCATTACGAATATATACCTGAGGTCGACCTGCTGGTGGTGGTGCTGGTGGCTGCTCGTAGATCTGATTTTGATCAACCTCATCCTCATAATCGCCCGCATACTCATCATCCTCCTGGGTACCAGCAACAGCAGTAGCAGGAGCCACAGAAGTATCAACAGCAGCACCAACAGTTTGGCCAAACGCAAGAGGAACACGGCTCGCTCGGCAAAGGTCTATTTCGCGACGTGGAGGTAGTCGTTGTTGTTGTTGTTGGAGAGGTGCGTTAGGTGCAGAGGGTGGTGGTGGTGGAAGACGCGCGAGCAATTCATTAAATCTGTTATCGAGCTTTGTTTCGAACGTCTTCTCAAGGCCAGTGATCTTCTCCATGGCCTCTTCAAAATTGTTCAGCACATCTTGCACCTGTTCAGTCATCATTTGCTGAAACTTATCATGAAGCTCCTTGTTCGATAAATTCTCCCAGTCAATCTCGTCGGCTTGTGATCCTGGCATGGTTAGCAGCAATATGGACACAAGAATATGATCCTACAGACTACGAACAAGTGGTGGTGGTGGGTGTCACAAATCCGTCAAGCAAAACTCAAATTCTTACCAGTTCTTACCCAGCAACAGGCGGTGATCGGCAACCGTTGTAGTCAAAACTCTCAAAGCTTGGATAGAGCGATTACCAGGGAGAGTCAAACGCACGACGTAGATGTATGTGGAGCTGGGAAGGCTTATACTATGGTAGCAAAAAGAGTCAGCAATAATCAATTCAGAGATGCAAAGTTGAATAAACGCTCAACGACGGTACTGTGCTGGTCCTAGGCTAGACTGTGCTAAAGACGCGAGCCTAGAACACCAACAAAATCACGGCGTGGCACGTAAACAAGGGAAAAGCACACTCTGAATTTTTTTTTTCGCTCTTTTTTTTTCTTTTGCGCTCTTTTTTTTTGCGCTGCTTTTTTTATTTTTTTTTGCGAAAAATCACTATAATGGCGAGTGTCTCAAAACTCTTCCTAGCTCAAACTGACAGGATGGGCACGAAATTTTTCGACCAATTTTTTTTTTTTCGACTGCCCGGACCCAAAAACTGGAAACAGGTCAAAAAAAACTTCCTATAATGGCACCTCTCTCAAAACACTCAGAAACACCTAAAAATAGGATAGCCAGAAATTTTTTCGAAAAATGCGTTTTCGAAAAATTTTGGGCCTAAACGGAGCGTGGCTACCTGACTCTTTTTTTTTCGACTGCCCGGACCGAAAAACTGGAAACGGGTCAAAAAAACTTCCTATAATGGCACCTGTCTCAAAACACTCAGAAACACCTAAAAATAGGATAGCCAGAAATTTTTTCGAAAAATGCGTTTTCGAAAAATTTTGGGCCTAAACGGAGCGTGGCTACCCGACTCTTTTTTTTTCTTTTTTCCGAAACCTACTCCGGCAAGGAAACACGAATCGGAATCTAGATGGATCCCGAAAACAAACCTAATAAGCAAGGAACTCGGATTGGTGGTGGATATATGGTGGTGGTATATGGCAGCGGTGGTGGTAGCGGTGGTAGTATATGGATATGGATCGGTGGTGGTATATGGGCACGGATTGGTGGTGGTATATGGATACGGATTCGGAGCGGTGGTGGTAGATGGCAGGGGCGATGATAATGGTGCGGCGGTGGCGTGACAACTTATGACCAGAACTCGAAACTCTAAAAGACTAGACTCTAAGACCAGCAACTAGACCGATGATGCAACCGCAAATTCAACAAAGCAAAACCCTAAAAAGATTATGCAAAGGCTCAGATTGGTTCGGATATGATGAACTAACCCTAATTTTTTTTTGTGTGGCTTTTTCGTGGACTGTAGGTATGAAGAACAGACTCGATCTAAACTATGAAAAACTGTAAAATCTCACCAAGCAACCTGGAAATCTGATACCACTTGATAGAGGCAAAGGTGTCCCGTCTTTCGATGAGATGATGGATATCGCTTTGGTGGAAGTCGACTTTGACGATCCGACTACGAACATGCGAAGACGTCGCGCCTTAGCAATCGCTAAACCAACTCCGAGAGGTTATTGACCACGCCGGAGCACGATCAACCTGACCACGAGGGTCTGTTTCCTGCGAGCAAACGAAGAACAAGCAAGAAACTGAGATTGCAATCTGGATATTGCGAATATAAGATGAAAGCTTTATTGATCAAGGTGGGGTTCTGTGACGCCTTTGTCTGGTCGTTGAACACAAACGAAGTACGCGAAGTTGCAGCTATGGCGAACTTTTAATCTAAACAAAACCCAAAGTCTAAACGATGCCCTAAGGGCTGTATATATGGAGGAAGAGGGGGGAATTTCGTGGCCCTTGGTGGAGGGGTCCGAAATCAACCCTATCTCTTGTTTCCCCACACATACAGACTCTAAAAATAGCCTATACTTATGTATTTCGAAATTACATGGGCCTGGCCCAATAATAAGGTGACACAGCACCTAAAATAGCCTCGGGACGAAATTTATGAAGTGGCATCTTGTATATTTCGTCCAAGGCTTCATGCACCCATTATGGTGGCTTCAAAGTCCTGAAATCATCACTTGTAACTCCGTTCTTGTTCCCCTTGCGCATGCCATCACCATGCTTGTTCTTGCTCCAATGTTCATCCTTCTCCAAGCTAGGCCCTTCATTTGTAAGCAAAACAAATGTATCCAATTTAGGCAGCATCATATTCTCATGAACATTAGAATCATTACCAAGAAACGAAAGTACCTGGTAATTTAGTTGGCGTGCACGAGCTCTAGTAATTGGTCCAGTATGTATAGCAGCAGGGGCTGTGGGTGTAACAATTGTATTGATGTCCTCATCAACCAGTCATTTGACTTGATGTCATCGCCGATCGATTTCATCTTGAAATCTCTCGACAAAGTGTGTTGTGATCATCATCAACCTTATGAGCTCTTCCAGGATATCAATTGAGTTCATGATGAGAAATACTATCCTTGCCCTCGATGATCTGCGTTATCATCGACCACTTTATTGCCTTCCCACCAACACAAGCTTGTTCGTGTTTGATGTTATACCTTGAGTTCCTTGCTATCTAGCAATTGTTCTCCCTTACCTTGGAACATTAACATCTCTTATGTCATCAATGTTGTGAGAATTTCACCACCGCTTAAGAATTCTTGGTATGGTGATACTTCTCACCATCACCATTCTTTCTTGGGTCCTCGTGTTGGTTCCAACCGGGTACCAACAAGTGAGCGGTGCTGTTTGGATTCTGCCCTTCTAGCAACCCTATTGCTTTGAAGTTAATGGTCGGCCATTCATTCTTAGACTATTGATTATTGAATCACCATTCCGACGTTGGTGGTGCAACCCAGCCCATATTTCGGGTGCACCTTTCAACCAATGTTTAATTGTGCATGTTTTTCTCGAGCATACATCATTTTACCATTTGATCTGACAAATGTTATCTCCTTGTTCACATAATTGTGGAAATCCATCTTTTGTTAACCCTGATGGATTGTCGCTGAGTCAATTAGTCACCTCCTCACCTCTCCTTGATTTAATGGTGAACCCCTGTTCGGAACTCGCTTCCATAGTTCATTTCCCAAGAATCATATAATGTCGTCTCGTCAATTGTGTTGCACCTCTTCTTCTCAGGCATCCTGAGTTTAAGGTGTCCAGACACCATTCAGATTTGAAGCTTGTCAAATATGATGGTTGGAACATTTTCCAAGAGTCATATCATTGATCTTTATATAACCCAGTAAGGTGATGTCATGCCTAGCACACCTGACTGGAGGACCGAGTGTTATAGTTTCCTTTTTAACAAGGTTATCCATTCTTCCATGAGGAAACTGTAAGACTTATTCTATAAGTTGTTTTCGATGGATCCTTTGTATCCAAAGCCTGACCTTTGCTTGAAGACCATGTCAATACTGTCTCGAAGCATATTTGTGGTACTCCGATTTTCAACAAGAACATTTGAATCCCAATGCTAAATGTTTCTTGCTCAATTATCCGAACACCGTTGTATGGGTAATGTCGTTACCTAAAGGGTTTTCTACATTATATCCTGTCATGGATGTCATGCTTTGCTTATCATTGGGAAGGATATACCCCTGAGATATCTGATAATCATATTTTCCTTTCCATTATTTGGTTTAACCTTTCTGGTGATCATTATGGTCTAAGCAGTATTAATTTCCTGCTTATGTAAACCCCTCGTGTACAATTTTGTCAGTAAGACCCTGTTACTTTTGTTGATGACATTCCGGTAACCACCGATGGACGAGAACTTTGCCTATTGGTCCGCCTCGTTGCAACGAGCAGGAAAATGGTTCTCTTCGTCCCTCGCCCTCGGTACCAATGTTGTTGCCGACATAACTGACATGGTACTCTCTGACATTCCTCGCTATCATGACCGTGCAAGATGTCACTGCTCCAAAAAAACACATGGTGGGCCCATAATCCACAGTTCCACAGGATCGGAACCTGACTCTCCTGTACACCCCCTGTTCTCAGGGTTGTTCCTCGCACGTGACCTTGTATGTAATTCACGAGCCACCTTCCTAGTGACCTATTCTGGTATCAGACGCAATACTTATTCTCGTTGCTCTGAACCCCTTTTCATGCCCTATTTCAGGCATCAAACGATTGCCTGCCCGCTTGAAACTTCTCCTGGTACCTTCTTACTTGCTCTCGATATCTTCTTAAGTTCAATCCGAGAGTTACTTTCCGTAACCTTCCCTGATGTTATCTACCAGCTAGTCAACCTGGTAAGGCCCGCCCTTCCCGAGTCTTCCCCCATATCCTTTTCGTAAGTACGATGAAGATCCCGAAGACAGGATGACGACTTCCTCATTTTGACCTGAAGCAGAAGTATGAAGGCATCAATATATTGGATTGACCTCTTCGAGAAGAGCAACCAACACCGAGAAGACTCGTTAGAATTTCGTAACCAATCTCTCCCCCTTACTCCCCGCCTAAATCTCGGGACGAGATTTCTTGTAGTGGAGGAGAATTGTGACGCCTGGATAATCAAGCTACAGTAACCTCTGCTAATGATGCCACGTCATCATGTTTATTGTTGCTAATCTCGCGTTAGTTTGAAACTGATTCAAATTCAAATCCAAAATCAAGTAAACAATAAAAAAAATCAAATATTAAAATTAAAATGTTCGGAGTGAGCGAAATAATGCTTAGGCACTATTGGTGAAGAAACCAAAACTTTAGAAAATGATTAAGTGCTTAAAAATAATTAAAACAGTGGCATTCATAATTAATTAGATGCCTTTTATAATTTCTAAAGTATCAAATTAATTTAATAGGGTACCAAACTTTTATGGCAGAGGGTTAAACTAAAACATTAATTTAGGTATTGGTCTCATATTTTTATAAAACTAAAATACGCTAATAGTAAAATAAAAGATTAAATAAAGAAAAAGAAAAGATAAATAAAACAAAATTATAAAAAGATAAAACCTCCCCCTCCCCTGGGCCTTGGCCCAGCAAACTGGCCAGGCCGGCCCACTCCCTCATCCCCTTCCCACTACAGGAACGGGGGGGTTGCGTGGCGGCCATCGCCCGGCCGGCCTTGCCTATATATCCGGCGACTCCCTCCCCGGCACCTGGAACCCTAGCTAACCCCCTCTCTCCTCCGTGTTTCGCTCCTCGATCTGGACGCCCACGGACCCGAGCCGGCGCCCTTCGTCGCCGTCGCCAGACCTCCCCGTCGTTACCTCACCTCGCCCCCGAGCCGACCCCGACCTACGCCGTCCTCCCCTTCTTCCTCTACGCCAATCCACGAGGACCCGGACGCCCCCACGATGCTGCTCCGAGCTCGACTTCTTCCTCAGGACGCCGGTCGCCGTTGCCAACGTCGGTCGCCTCTGCAGCTCCTAAACCCCTCGAAGAGCCTCCTTGAGCTCCCTTGGTGAGCTCCGTGTCTTTCCCCTCTCTCTCTCTAGCACGACTCCGTCGCCGCTACTCCCTCCCCACTGTAGGCTGAGCTCGTCGTCGCCATTACGATCCTCGTCGTCGCCGTTGAAACGCACGAGCCCAACAGAGGACGTTGCCGAGCTCCTGGAGCTGTGTAGATGCCACCTACCCCCTCCATTTGGTCGAACCATGGCCATTTGCTCGGGCTCATCGTGTCCGAGCCGCCCCCATCGCATGCCCGCCGTTGCCGCGTCCGGAGCCCCGCTCCCGTGCCCGCCCGCTGCTCTGCTCTCTCGCGCTCGCCTGTGCCTTGGCCGCATTCGCGTGCTTGCTGCGCGCATCCACGCCTGCCGGTGCTGCCCCCGTTTGATGTTGCGGCACTGCGGCCGCCCCCGCCCAAGCATACCGCCACTCGCCCCGCTCGCCCCTGCTTGTCGTGCGTGCCGCTGCTGCTCACTTCTGCTGCTGCTGTTTGCCTCTAGCGCCACCACCGTCGCTGCTGCTGCTGCATCCTACTACTGCCCTTACCGTATTTTGTAGTTACTAGCTAGCTTTTCTAGTTTTACAATGACTAACACTCTAGACAGTCCCTAAACGGTGGCTAACCAACTACGAACTTGGGCAAAAATTAATATGAATAGAAAGTATATATGACAAACTCCATTTTATTCCACTGGACCAAATCCTTTCGATGCCTGGATTAAATCCTATCAAAATCGCAAAATGCTTTGTTTTGTTAAAAGGGAACAAAGGTAACTCCTGCTACGTGCACTGTGTGTGCGTGTGTGTGTGTGGCCGATGTGCCATGTGTGTGGGGCTGCCCCAAAATTAGCTTAGGTCTAATTTAAGTGGATGTATTAGTTTTAGGATTATTTCTGCCCCTTAGCTAGTTTTATTAGTGCTAAGTTACTTTAGTAGTAGATGACATGAGGGTCCTCATTTAGATAAGTTAGGTTTATTTATTTATTTAGGAAAATAGTCTATGACATGTGGGCCACACATGCCCTTTTCACTAGTCAAATTGACTTGGTCAATTCGGACTAAACTAAATATAATAAATCCAGAAATTTCAGAAAATACTTAAAACACTAGAAAATCATAGAAAATTAACCATAACTCTGATGAAAAAACTTTGTACATGAAAGTTGCTCAGAATGACGAGACGAATCCGAATACGCAGCCTGTTCGTCCGCCACACACCCCTAGCATATCGAACGCGCAACTTTTTCCCTCCGGTTGATCTGTCCGAAAACGCAAAACACCGGGGATACTTTCCCGGATGTTCCCCCCCCCCCTTCGTCAGTATCACCTCCTACCGTGTTAAGGCATACCTAGCACCGCGTATTGCCTCATTATGTTTTGTGATGCTTTGATTGCATTATATTTATTGTTTCTCCCCCCTCTTCTCTCCGGTAGACTACGAGGCTGACGCCGCTGCTGGTGCCCCGTTCGACTACGGAGTTGACGACCCCTCTCTCTTGCCAGAGCAACCAGGCAAGCCCCCCCTTGATCACCAGATATCGCTTATTCTTCTCTATACTGCTTGCATTAGAGTAGTGTAGCATGTTACTGTTCGGTTACTCCTATTCTGTTGCATAGCCTGTCATTGTTGCTACAGTCATTGATACCTTACCCGCAATCCTAAATGCTTAGTATAGGATGCTAGTTTATCATCATTGGCCCTACATTCTTGTCAGTCTGCCTTGCTATAATATTGGGCCGTGATCACTCGGGAGGTGATCACGGGTATATACTATGCATACACACATACTATACAGATGGTGACTAAAGTCGGGTTAACTCGTTGAGTACCCGCAAGTGATTTCGATGTGGGGGCTGGAAGGACAGGTGGCTCCATCCCGGTAGAGGTGGGCCTGGGTTCCCTATGGCCCCCGACTGTTACTTTGTGGTGGAGCGACAGGGCAGGTTGAGACCACCTAGGCGAGAGGTGGGCCTGGCCCTGGTCGGCGTTCGTGGTTGCTTCATAATAACACGCTTAACGAGATCTTGGTATTTGATCTGAGTCTGGCCACGGGCCTATACGCACTAACCAACTACGTGGGAAAGATATGGTGATGAGGACATGACTACCTTGGATATGACCAAAAATATTGCATATATGCATATTTGTCAGGTGATTTCTAGTGCAAACTATTCAATAATCTATTTATGTTATCCAGAACAAAAATACTTCACACACTTTTGTGTTTTGTCTAATTGCAGGTGTATGGAACATTTGTACAATCCACATATGAAGATAAGGAAGAAAGAGATGTTTATTTGCTGTCCAAAAAGTTCTCTCACGTCACTTTTGGCCCAAGAGAAGATAGAGTCCAAGTCTCTCACGTTCTGGATTCAGATTCGGACTGCACAGACACACCTGACTCAAAATGCACACAAGGTTTTCATACGGACTCCGAATTGGGTGATTCTTTTTTTGTTGGAAACTAGATTTCATGCACTTTCCAACCCAATTGGAATCACCTTCGAATTCATCCGGAGCGTTGAGTTGTGGACGAAACAATCTGATGCTGCAGCAGAATCCGAGTCAAACTACAAGTCCAAAGGTGTTACATCACCTCCACTTGGGCCCATTGGTCTTGTACGACCTAGATTTAGTTTTAGGCTGCCTTGGGACGTCATCCCACCTCCTTGGCCGCCACCCCTTACTCCTATATAAGTAGATCCATCTAGTAGCTTTTCCTTGGGATTTGTTTAGTTAAAAGTTAGCCATTGCAACTTCGTGTACTTCGTTTGTGTCCAACGATCAGACCAAGACCGCTTACGGATCCCCACCACTATCAATACCTCAAATATATTTGCAATATTCAGATTGCTTTATCATATTCTTGCTCGTTCTTTGATTGCTTGCAGGAATAGACCTTCGTGGTCAGGCTGACCGTGCTTCCGGCATCGTCAGTAACCTCAGGAGATTGGTTTAGCGATTGCTAAGGCGCAACGTCGTGCACGTTTGTAGTCGGATCGTCAAAGTCGTCTCCACCAAATCGATAGTTATCATCTCATGGAAAGATCGGGACACCCCGCCTCTATCAAGTGGTATCAGTTTTCAGGTTGCTCGGTGAGAATTTCCAGTTTTCCTAGATTAGATTTATTTTCTTACCTATTGTCCAAGAAAAAGCCACACAAAAAAAAGTTAGATCTGTTCATCCTTTATCCAAGCCAGTCTGAGCCTTTGCAATTTTCTATTCATTGCTTGCATAGTTGAATTATCGGTTGCATCGTCGTGTAAGTTGCTGGTCTTAGCGTCTAGTTCCTTTAGAGTTTCGAGTTCTGTTCACATTAGTCACGCCGCCGCTGCATCATTATCCCTTCCGCTGTCCACCATCCCATCTATTAATTTCCACCACGTGCTACGCACTGTTCATTGTCATAATCATAGTTGAGGTCATTTACATCTTCGCCTGATCCAATCTGCATCTTATCTAGTTTGTCTTGAAAAAAAAAAGATAGAGAAAAAAAAGAGAAAAAAGGAAAAAAAAGAAAAAGAGAGAGAAGAAAAAGAAAAAAAAGCGTGAGAAAAAAAAGAGAGAAGAAAAAAAATTGGATCTAGAATCAATCTCGTACCTGAATTCGGATTGGAATCTGTTTTGCGCACTATTCAGTAAAACAGGTGTATCTTCCTCATACGAAGTCCGTTTTGGCTTCGTGAGTACTCAAATTGAAGCTAGCGACGAGCCGCATCTAAATAGTTGCAGAAGCTAGTTCAATATTTGACACCTCAAAATCGGCTTCTAAATAGGTCTTTTTGCCCTCCGAAGTTCATGAACACAGCTTGTTCCAATTTTTCAGGCCAATTTTAGAATTCTTTGACTCCTCATATCAACTCGGAATTGAGTGATTCTTTTTGCATTGGAAAGCTTGAGTTAATAGCATTCTTTGAAAGAATTTATCAGAAAATTGTCTTAAACTTTTCAAGAGGAAAGTTGGAGAGAGAGTTGTTGTATATCCTGCTTGGCAGTTGTTTTTCATCATTATCTTCACTTATATCTTGTTGTCAAGAGCTACTTAGTATCCTTCATTGATGCTAGTTGTGCTACGCCGTGACCTCATTAGTGTTCTAGGCTCGCGTCTCTAGTCCGGTCTAGCCTAGGACCAGCACAGTACCGTCGTTGAGCGTTTATTCAACATTGCATCTTTGAATTGATTATTGCTAATCTTTTGCTACCATATATAGCCAACCCAGCTCCACATATTTCTACACCGTGTATACGCACGCTCCCCTGGCAATCGCTTTACTCAATATTCGGAGTTACTTGACACCGCTGGTTGCCAATCACCGCCTGCTGCATGGTAAGAACTTGTAAGACATTGATATTTGCTTTACTGTGAGCGTTTTACCACCACATCCTAGTAGTTATAGGAACATTATTTTTGGGTTTTGTTTCTTGTTCTACTAATCATGACAGGATCCAGAGTCAATTCATGGGCTTTGTCGATCGCGGGAGACGTGCCACCACCTTTGCAAATACCACAACCGTCACGAGAGGTGCACAAACATCCAAATGCACATGATCAGGTTAATGTATCTATACCACCATTTAATGGCCGTTTTAAACCTGCTTTATATATTGAATGGGAGTTCGACATAAAAAATATATTTGCTTCCCATAATTTTGATGAACATAAAAAGGTTAAGGTTGCGGTTGGTTCTTTCACTGGTTATGCTTTGATTTGGTGGAGTGAATATTGTCGGTTACACCCTGATTATATACCTACTACTTGGGATGATTTGAAACTTGCCATGCGACATACTTTCGTCCCTGCTTATTGTACTCGTGACATGATTAAGAAGTTGCAACACTTAAAACAAGGTAGTGAAACTGTAACAAAATATTATGATGATTTACAAACTACCTTGTTGCATTCCTCTTTAGAAGAAAGTGAAGATGATTTTATGGATAGATTTTGGGGAGGATTAAACCGTGATATTCAAGAGATACTAATTCATGAAGAGTGTTATCCTATGGACCATTTGTTTCATCTTGCTTGCAAAGCTGAACAGGAAATAAAACGACGTGTTGGCCACGAGGAGAACAAGCGCACGGTGCACATTCCAAGAGTTGATATGATTGTTCCTTCAACTACTACGCATACTATGACAACCACATCCGTTGTTGTCAGGACTACATCACCTCCACCATGTGACACATCGCCCCCGAGAGTGGCTACATCATCTGAGTTGATCATAAGAGGTAATGACAAAGGTACTGATCTTCCATCTCTACATGAGAATGATGAATGCCTTGTCAATTTGAATGCACCATCTGATGAGCTACCCACTACTTTGATCACACCACCTATTTTAGAGGACTACGTTGATAATTTGACTTTGCCATGTGATCAAACAACTAAAATACCAACAATTTTGAGTGCACCCATTGAATTAACTATTGATGCAAAAGAACCAATGTTTAATCATTTTGATATGACCTCTAATCTTGGTGATGATTCTGTGTTGAATGACTTATTGCATGTTTGCGTATTTAAGCATGTTGTAGCATGTAAATTTGATGCAAGTAAGGTTTATTCATCGAAGTTAGGATGGTTTAATGATGAACATTGTCAATCTTTTGAAATGAATAAGAGCTTCACTTATATGTGCAAACTGAGTTGCAATATTTTCATGCCTTCTACTTCTTGTGCTAATTTTTTGGCTTTAGATTTTATGAACTATGCAAGTTACTCATCTATTCATGTGTCATATATGCAAAAATCAAGGGAAGTAAAAATGGATGACATATACATATACAACATGTACACCTTGTCTCTTTTGTTAGCCACATTTCAGATTAAGCAACGCCGAGGACGGCTTTATTTTCAAGAAGGGGAGGATGATGAGGACATGACTACCTTGGATATGACAAAAAATATTGCATATATGCATATTTGTCAGGTGATTTCTAGTGCAAACTATTCAATAATCTATTTATGTTATCCAGAACAAAAATACTTCACACACTTTTGTGTTTTGTCTAATTGTAGGTGTATGGGACATTTGTACAATCCACATATGAAGATAAGGAAGAAAGAGATGTTTATTTGCTGTCCAAAAAGTTCTCTCACGTCACTTTTGGCCCAAGAGAAGATAGAGTCCAAGTCTCTCACGTTCTGGATTCAGATTCGGACTGCACAGACACACCTGACTCAAAACGCACACAAGTTTTTCATACGGACTCCAAATTGGGTGATTCTTTTTTTGTTGGAAACTAGATTTCGTGCACTTTCCAACCCAATTGGAATCACCTTCAAATTCGTCCGGAGCGTTGAGTTGTGGATGAAACAATCTGATGCTGCAGCAGAATCCGAGTCAAACTACAAGTCCAAAGGTGTTACATCACCTCCACTTGGGCCCATTGGCCTTGTACAACCTAGATTTAGTTTTAGGCTGCCTTGGGACGTCCTCCCACCTCCTTGGCCGCCACCCCTTGCTCCTATATAAGTAGATCCATCTAGTAGCTTTTCCTTGGGATTTGTTTAGTTAAAAGTTAGCCAACGCAACTTCGTGTACTTCGTTTGTGTCCAACGACCAGACCAAGACCGCTTACGGATCCCCACCATTATCATTACCTCATATATATTTGCAATATTCAGATTGCTTTATCATATTCTTGCTCGTTCTTCGATTGCTTGCAGGAATAGACCTTCGTGGTCAGGCTGACCGTGCTTCCGGTATCGTCAGTAACCTCAGGAGATTGGTTTAGCGATTGCTAAGGCGCAACGTCGTGCACGTTTGTAGTCGGATCGTCAAAGTCGTCTCCACCAAATCAATAGTTACCATCTCATCGAAAGATCGGGACCCTCGCCTCTATCAAGTGGTATCAGTTTTCAGGTTGCTCGGTGAGAATTTCCAGTTTTTCCTAGATTAGATTTTTTTCTTACCTATTGTCCAAGAAAAAGCCACAAAAAAAAGTTAGATCTGTTCATCCTTTATCCAAGCCAGTCTGAGCCTTTGCAATTTTCTATTCATTGCTTGCATAGTTGAATTATCGGTTGCATCGTCTGTCAGTTGCTGGTCTTAGTGTCTAGTTCCTTTAGAGTTTCGAGTTCTGTTCACATTAGTCACGCCGCCGCTGCATCATTATCCCTTCCTCCGTCCACCATCCCATCTATTAATTTCCACCATGTGCTACGCACTGTTCATTGTCATAATCATAGTTGAGGTCATTCACATCTTCGCCTGATCCAATCTGCATCTTATCTAGTTTGTCTTGGAAAGAGGGAGAAAAAAAAAGAGAGAGAAAAAAAAGAGAGAAAAAAGGAAAGAAAAAAAAGAAAAAGAGAGAGAAGAAAAAGAAAAAAAAGCGTGAGAAAAAAAAGGAGAGAAAAAAAATTGGATCTATCTAGAATCAATCTCGTACCTGAATTCGGATTGGAATCTGTTTTGCACACTGTTCAGTAAAACAGGTGTATCTTCCTCATACGAAGTCAGTTTTGGCTCCGTGAGTACTCAAATTGAAGATAGCGACGAGCCGCATCTAAATAGTTGCAGAAGCTAGTTCAATATTTGACACCTCAAAATCGGCTTCTAAATAGGTCTTTTTGCCCTCCGAAGTTCGTGAACACAACTTGTTCCAATTTTTCAGGCCAGTTTTAGAATTCTTTGACTCCTCATATCAACTCGGAATTGAGTGATTCTTTTTGCATTGGAAAGCTTGAGTTAGTAGCATTCTTTGAAAGAATTTATCAGAAAATTGTCTCAAACTTTTCAAGAGGAAAGTTGGAGAGAGAGTTGTTGTATATCCTGCTTGGCAGTTGTTTTTCATCATTATCCTCACTGCCGTTGTGATCTTCACTTATATCTTGCTGTCAAGAGCTACTTAGTATCCTTCATTGATGCTAGTTGTGCTACGCCGTGACCTCATTAGTGTTCTAGGCTCGCGTCTCTAGTCCGGTCTAGCCTAGGACCAGCACAGTACCGTCGTTGAGCGTTTATTCAACATTGCATCTTTGAATTGATTATTGCTAATCTTTTGCTACCATATATAGCCAACCCAGCTCCACATATTTCTACACCGTGTATACGTACGCTCCCCTGGCAACCGCTTTACTCAATATTCGGAGTTACTTGACACCGCTGGTTGCCGATCACCGCCTGCTGCATGGTAAGAACTTGTAAGACATTGATATTTGCTTTACTGTGAGCGTTTTACCACCACATCCTAGTAGTTATAGGAACATTATTTTTGGGTTTTGTTTCTTGTTCTACTAATCATGACAGGATCCAGAGTCAATTCATGGGCTTTGTCGATCGCGGGAGACGTGCCACCACCTTTGCAAATACCACAACCGTCACGAGAGGTGCACAAACATCCAAATGCACATGATCAGGTTAATGTATCTATACCACCATTTAATGGCCGTTTTAAACCTGCTTTATATATTGAATGGGAGTTCGACATAAAAAATATATTTGCTTCCCATAATTTCAATGAATATAAAAAGGTTAAGGTTGCGGTTGGTTCTTTCACTGGTTATGCTTTGGTTTGGTGGAGTGAATATTGTCGGTTACACCCTGATTATATACCTACTACTTGGGATGATTTGAAACTTGCCATGCGACATACTTTCGTCCCTGCTTATTATACTCGTGACATGATTAAGAAGTTGCAACACTTAAAACAAGGTAGTGAAACTGTAACAAAATATTATGATGATTTACAAACTACCTTGTTGCATTCCTCTTTAGAAGAATGTGAAGATGATTTTATGGATAGATTTTGGGGAGGATTAAACCGTGATATTCAAGAGATACTAATTCATGAAGAGTGTTATCCTATGGACCATTTGTTTCATCTTGCTTGCAAAGCTGAACAGGAAATAAAACGACGTGTTGGCCACGAGGAGAACAAGCGCACGGTGCACATTTCAAGAGTTGATATGATTGTTCCTTCAACTACTAGGCATACTATGACAACCACATCCGTTGTTGTCAGGACTACATCACCTCCACCATGTGACACATTGCCCCCGAGAGTGGCTACATCATCTGAGTTGATCATAAGAGGTAATGACAAAGGTACTGATCTTCCATCTCTACATAAGAATGATGAATGCCTTGTCAATTTGAATGCACCATCTGATGAGCTACCCACTACTTTGATCACACCACCTATTTTAGAGGACTACGTTGATAATTTGACTTTGCCATGTGATCAAACAACTGAAATACCAACAATTTTGAGTGCACCCATTGAATTAACTATTGATGCAAAAGAACCAATGTTTAATCATTTTGATATGACCTCTAATCTTGGTGATGATTTTGTGTTAAATGACTTATTGCATGTTTGCTTATTTAAGCATGTTGTAGCATGTAAATTTGATGCAAGTAAGGTTTATTCACCAATGTTGGGATGGTTTAATGATGAACATTGTCAATCTTTTGAAATGAATAAGTGCTTCACTTATATGTGCAAACTGAGTTGCAATATTTTCATGCCTTCTACTTCTTGTGCTAATTTTTTGGCTTTAGATTTTATGAACTATGCAAGTTACTCATCTATTCATGTGTTATATATGCAAAAATCAAGGGAAGTAAAAATGGATGACATATACATATACAACATGTACACCTTGTCTCTTTTGTTAGCCACATTTCAGATTAAGCAACGCCGAGGACGGCTTTATTTTCAAGAAGGGGAGGATGATGAGGACATGACTACCTTGGATATGACCAAAAATATTGCATATATGCATATTTGTCAGGTGATTTCTAGTGCAAACTATTCAATAATCTATTTATGTTATCCAGAACAAAAATACTTCACACACTTTTGTGTTTTGTCTAATTGCAGGTGTATGGAACATTTGTACAATCCACATATGAAGATAAGGAAGAAAGAGATGTTTATTTGCTGTCCAAAAAGTTCTCTCACGTCACTTTTGGCCCAAGAGAAGATAGAGTCCAAGTCTCTCACGTTCTGGATTCAGATTCGGACTGCACAGACACACCTGACTCAAAATGCACACAAGGTTTTCATACGGACTCCGAATTGGGTGATTCTTTTTTGTTGGAAACTAGATTTCGTGCACTTTCCAACCCAATTGGAATCACCTTCAAATTCATCCGGAGCGTTGAGTTGTGGACGAAACAATCTGATGCTGCAGCAGAATCCGAGTCAAACTACAAGTCCAAAGGTGTTACATCACCTCCACTTGGGCCCATTGGCCTTGTACGACCTAGATTTAGTTTTAGGCTGCCTTGGGACGTCCTCCCACCTCCTTGGCCGCCACCCCTTACTCCTATATAAGTAGATCCATCTAGTAGCTTTTCCTTGGGATTTGTTTAGTTAAAAGTTAGCCATTGCAACTTCGTGTACTTCGTTTGTGTCCAACGACCAGACCAAGACCGCTTACGGATCCCCACCATTATCAATACCTCAAATATATTTGCAATATTCAGATTGCTTTATCATATTCTTGCTCGTTCTTTGATTGCTTGCAGGAATAGACCTTCGTGGTCAGGCTGACCGTGCTTCCGGCATCGTCAGTAACCTCAGGAGATTGGTTTAGCGATTGCTAAGGCGCAACGTCGTGCACGTTTGTAGTCAGATCGTCAAAGTCGTCTCCACCAAATCGATAGTTATCATCTCATCGAAAGATCGGGACACCCCGCCTCTATCATATGGGCACTCGACGTCGTGGTATCAGCCGAAGCCTTCTAGACGTCAGCGACTGAGCGGCGCGCGCCTGACTGGACCGCGTAACGTGACTTCCTTTGTAATGGAGGTTGCTAGGTCTGCTTCCGGCCGCCCTCGCAACGTGCAGGTGTGCAATGGGCGATGGGCCCAGACCCCTGCGCCATAGGAGTTAGACCGGTGTGCTGACCTCTCTGTTAGGCCTAGGTGGGGCTGCGACGTGCTGAACTTCCGAGGCCGGGCATGACCCAGGAAAGTGTGTCCGGCCAAATGGGATCGAGCGTGTTAGGTTATGTGGTGCACCCCTGCAAGGAAGTTTATCTATTCGAATAGCCGTGTCCCTCGGTAAAAGGATGACCCGGAGTTGTACCTTGACCTTATGACAACTAGAACTGGATACTTAATAAAACACACCCAGACAAGTTCCACAGACAACCCGGTGATCGCTTTTCCACAGGGCGACGAGGGGAGGATCGCCGGGTAGGATTATGCTATACGATGCTACTCGGAGGACTTCAGTCTACTCTCTTCTACATGCTGCAAGACGAAGGCTGCCAGAAGCGTAGTCTTCGACAGGATTAGTTATCCCCCTCTTATTCTGGCATTCTGCAGTTCAGTCCACTGATATGGCCTCCTTACACATATACCCATGCATATGTAGTGTAGCTCCTTGCTTGCGAGTACTTTGGATGAGTACTTACGGTTGCTTTGCTCCCTTTTTTCCCCATTTTTCTCTTCTTCTCGGATGCCGCAACCAGACGTTGGAGCCCAGGAGCCAGGCGCCACCGTCGACGGCGACTACTACACTGGAGGTGCCTACTACTACGTGCAGGCTGCTGACGACGATCAGGAGTAGTTAGGAGGATCCCAGGCAGGAGGCCTGTGCCTCTTTCGATCTGTATCCCAGTTTGTGCTAGCCTTCTTAAGGCAAACTTGTTTAACTTATGTATGTACTCAGATATTGTTGCTTCCGCTGACTCGTCTATGATCGAGCACTTGTATTCGAGCCCTCGAGGCCCCTGGCTTGTATTATGATGCTTGTATGACTTATTTATGTTTTTAGAGTTGTGTTGTGATATCTTCCCGTGAGTCCCTGATCTTGATCGTACATGTTTGCGTGCATGATTAGTGTACGATTGAATCGGGGCGTCACACTCTTGTACTAGGGGGAGATGACGACGAGACCCTACGGTGGTTTGGTGATTGCAAGACGTGGGTCCTATTGTGGCCAAAGAGTCGGCTTCGTCTCGAGGCAGCCGGAGCACACCCATGACCACACAGCCTCCGCGAGGTATGAACATCAGCACCCCACCTACCCAATTAGTGTCGCCTGTCGTGCTGGGTGATAGCAGACTGGGTGAGGAAGAGGCTCCATTAGTCGCTAATGATGTCGCCATAGATGAGGAAGAGGATGACGATGACACTCAACAGTATCTCAATACAGGCACCATTGATGACGTAGGATCGATGGCTCAGCACTATGAGTACTCAGAGTTTGAGCGTCATGAGTCGGTGCCTGAATTGCCACCTCCGGAGCCTGAATGTACTATTCCACCAAAGAAGCATCGGAAGAGAGCGAGGAAAGGCAACAATAAAGCTGCTGCTATTATCCAACCGCCTCCGTAGCCTCGGGTCCAAGACCATATACATGTCCGCGGTGTGCCAAAATTCCATATCCCCGGTGAACCAATCCTACCTGAGACATCGGTACAGGCTGATGAGGACATGACTACCTTGGATATGACCAAAAATATTGCATATATGCATATTTGTCAGGTGATTTCTAGTGCAAACTATTCAATAATCTATTTATGTTATCCAGAACAAAAATACTTCACACACTTTTGTGTTTTGTCTAATTGCAGGTGTATGGGACATTTGTACAATCCACATATGAAGATAAGGAAGAAAGAGATGTTTATTTTCTGTCCAAAAAGTTCTCTCACGTCGCTTTTGGCCCAAGAGAAGATAGAGTCCAAGTCTCTCACGTTCTGGATTCAGATTCGGACTGCACAGACACACCTGACTCAAAACGGACACAAGTTTTTCATACGGACTCCGAATTGGGTGATTCTTTTTTTGTTGGAAACTAGATTTCGTGCACTTTCCAACCCAATTGGAATCACCTTAAAATTCGTCCGGAGCGTTGAGTTGTGGACGAAACAATCTGATGCTGCAGCACAATCCGAGTCAAACTACAAGTCCAAAGGTGTTACATCACCTCCACTTGGGCCCATTGGCCTTGTACGACCTAGATTTAGTTTTAGGCTGCCTTGGGACGTCCTCCCACCTCCTTGGCCGCCACCCCTTGCTCCTATATAAGTAGATCCATCTACTTGCTTTTCCTTGGGATTTGTTTAGTTAAAAGTTAGCCATTGCAACTTCGTGTACTTCGTTTGTGTCCAACGACCAGACCAAGACCGCTTCCGGATCCCCACCATTATCAATACTTCATATATATTTGCAATATTCAGATTGCTTTATCATATTCTTGCTCGTTCTTCGATTGCTTGCAGGAATAGACCTTCGTGGTCAGGCTGACCGTGCTTCCAGCATCGTCAGTAACCTCAGGAGATTGGTTTAACGATTGCTAAGGCGCAACGTCGTGCACGTTTGTAGTCGGATCGTCAAAGTCGTCTCCACCAAATCGATAGTTATCATCTCATCGAAAGATCGGGACCCTCGCCTCTATCACAGGCCATACACGACGATCTAAGGAGACTTCATGACGATGTGCTGCAGAGAGAGAAAAGCCTAATCACCTCGGAAAATTCAGGACACCCACTGATGAGGACATGACTACCTTGGATATGACCAAAAATATTGCATGTATACATATTTGTCAGGTGATTTCTAGTGCAAACTATTCAATAATCTATTTATGTTATCCAGAACAAAAATACTTCACACACTTTTGTGTTTTGTCTAATTGCAGGTGTATGGGACATTTGTACAATCCACATATGAAGGTAAGGAAGAAAGAGATGTTTATTTACTGTTCAAAAAGTTCTCTCACGTCACTTTTGGCCCAAGAGAAGATAGAGTCCAAGTCTCTCACGTTCTGGATTCAGATTCGGACTGCACAGACATACCTGACTCAAAACGTCCACAACTTTTTCATACGGACTCCGAATTGGGTGATTCTTTTTTTGTTGGAAACTAGATTTCGTGCGCTTTCCAACTCAATTGGAATCACCTTCAAATTCGTCCAGAGCGTTGAGTTATGGACGAAACAATCTGATGCTGCAGCAGAATCCGAGTCAAACTACAAGTCCAAAAGTGTTACATCACCTCCACTTGGGCCTATTGGCCTTATACGACCTAGGGTTAGTTTTAGGCTGCCTTGGGACGTCCTTCCACCTCCTTGGCTGCCACCCTTGCTCCTATATAAGTAGATCCATCTAGTAGCTTTTCCCTTGGGATTTGTTTAGTTAAAAGTTAGCCATTGCAACTTTGTGTACTTCGTTTCTGTCCAACGGCCAGACCAAGACCGCTTACGGATCCCCACCATTATCAATACTTCATATATACTCGCAATATTCAGATTGCTTTATCATATTCTTGCCCCTTCTTCGATTGCTTGCAGGAATAGACCTTCGTGGTCAGGCTGACCGTGCTTCCGTCATTGTCAGTTACCTCAGGAGATTGGTTTAGCGATTGCTAAGGCGCAATGTCATGCACGTTTGTAGTCGGATCGTCAAAGTTGTCTCCACCAAATCGATAGTTATCATCTCATCGAAAGATCGGGACACCCCGCCTCTATCAAGTGGTATCAGAGCCAGGTTGCTTGTTGAGATTTTACAGTTTTTTACAGTTTAGATCGCATCTATCATTTTCTTACCTTTTGTCCAAAAAAACACAAAAAAAGTTAGATCTGTTCATCCTTTATCCAAGCCAGTCTGAGCCTTTGCTATTTTCTTTTCATTGTACGCATTATTGAATTATCGGTTGCATCGTCGTGTCGAGTTGCTGGTCTTAGTGTCTAGTTCGTTTAGAGTTTCGAGTTCTGTTCACATTAGTCACGCCGCCGCTGCATCGTTATTCCTTCCGCTATCCACCATCCATCCATCAGTTTCCACCATGTGCAACCCACCATTCATTGTCATAATCATAGTTGAGATCGTTCACATCTTCGCTTGATCCAATTTGCATCTTATCTAGTTTGTTTTGGGTAGAGTGAGAGAAAAAAAAGACGGAGAAAAAAAGAGAGAAAAAGGAAAGAAAAATAAAATAAAAAGAAAGAGAAAGAAAGAGAAAAAAAGTGTAAGGAAAAAAATTGACAAAAAAACAAAAAAATCGGATCTATGTAGACTCAATCTCGTAGTTGAATTCGGATTGGAATCTGTTTTGTGCAGTGTTCAGTAAAACATGCATAACTTCTTCATACGAAGTCTTGGCTCCGCAAGTACTCAAATTAAAGCTAGTGACAAGCCGCATCTAAATAGTTGCAGAAGCTAGTTCAATATTTGACACCTCAAAATCGGCTTCTAAATAGGTCTTTTTGCCCTCCGAAGTTCGCGAACACAGCTTGTTCCAATTTTTCAGGCCAGTTTTAGAATTCTTTGACTCCTCATATCAATTCGGAATTGAGTGATTCTTTTTGCATTGAAAAGCTTGAGTTAGTAGCATTCTTTGAAAATTTATTAGAAAATTGGCTCAAACTTTTCAAGAGGAAAGTTGGAAAGAGTTGTTGTATATCCTGCTTGGTAGTTGTTTTGTATCATTATCTTCACTGCCGTTGTGATCTTCACTTATATCTTGCTATCCAGAGCTACTTAGTATCCTTCATTGATGCTAGTTGTGCTAGGCCGTGACCTCATTAGTGTTCTAGGCTCGCATCTCTAGTCCGGTCTAGCCTAGGACCAGCACAGTACCGTTGTTGAGCGTTTATTCAACATCGCATCTTTGAATTGATTATTGCTAATATTTTGCAACCATGTATAGCCAACCCATCTCCACATATTTCTACACCGTGTATACGTACATTCCCATGACAATCATTTTACACAATCTTCGGAGTTATTTGACATCGCTGGTTGCCTGTCACCACCTGCCGCATGGTAAGAACTTGTAAGGTATTGATATTTGCTTTACTGTGAGCACTTTACATCCACATCCTAGTAGTTCATAGGAACATTATTCTCGAATTTTGTTTCTTGTTTCTACTAATCATGACAGGTTCCGGAGATAGAAGTTCTTGGACGATGGACACATCTTCACCATCACGAGAGTTGGGACAACACACACAAGCACATGGTCAGGTTATCTCTTTACCGTCATTTGAGGGTAGATTTAATCCTGCTATTTATCTAGCTTGGGAGTTTGAAGTAGAATAAGTTTTTAGTAACCATGACTTTTCTAAACTTGAGCGAGTATGAGCTACCACTAGAGTATTTACTAGCTTTGCTTCTGTTTGGTGGAGTGTGCATTGTAAGAAAAACATTGATAACCAACCCACAACTTGGAAAGTTTTGAAAGCTGTAATGAGAACAATTTTTTCCTCCTTACTATCATCGTGAATTGCTTCGCAAATTTGAAACAATTAAAACAAGGCAGTAACACCGTTCATGCTTACTACGAAGAGTTCAAATCTTATATGCATCATTGTGACATAGAAGAATCTGAGGATGATACAATGAATAGATTTTTTGGTGGTTTGAACCATGATATCCGTGCAAGATTTCACTATATTCCTCGTTGCATTACTGGCATGTATGTTCGCGCTTGTACCTTTAAGAGACAGATACAGGAGGATGCATTGGGTGACTACAACAACTACTATTCCAGTTCATGCTCACCACCAGTGGTTGGTTCCTCCACCGTTGCACCTTCTAGAGCAGCCCCACCTCAAATTGTGAGCGCGACATCATCTCAAGTGTATGGTGCATTGTCAACGCCCGTACCTACATCAGCTACGTCTTTGCGACAAGGTAACAGTAAAGGTATTGATGATATAACTTCACATGAGAATGATGCATCCCTGGTTAACTTGAATGCATCATGTGTTGAGTTACCTGGTGATTTGAGCAAATCACCTATTTTAGAGAATCTTGATACTTTCATGACTGTGTCATGTGATCAAACAACTAAAATACCAACAATTTTGAGTGCACCCATTGAATTAACTGTTGATGCAAAAGAATCAATGTTTAATCATTTTGATATGACCTCTAATCTTGGTGATGATTCTGTGTCGAATGACTCATTGCATGTTTGCTTATCTAAGCATGTTGTAACATGTAAATTTGATTCAAATAAGGTTTATTTACCAATGTTGGGATGGTTTAATGATGAACATTGTCAATCTTTTGAAATGAATAAGAGCTTCACTTATATGTGCAAACTGAGTTGCAATATTT
Source organism: Triticum dicoccoides (assembly GCF_002162155.2). Classification (NCBI taxonomy): domain Eukaryota; kingdom Viridiplantae; phylum Streptophyta; class Magnoliopsida; order Poales; family Poaceae; genus Triticum; species Triticum dicoccoides. Next base: position 88,690 of record NW_021281121.1, read on the forward strand.
TCATGCCTTCTAGTTCTTGTGCTAATTTGTTGGCTTTAGATTTTATGAACTATGCAAGTTACTCATCTATTCATGTGGCATACATGCAAAAATCAAGGGAAGTAAAAATGGATGACCTATACATATACAACATGTACACCTTGTCTCTTTTATTAGCCACATTTCAGATTAAGCAACGCCGAGGACGGCTTTATTTTCAAGATGGGGAGGATGATGAGGACATGACTACCTTAGATATGACCAAAAATATTGCATATATGCATATTTGTCAGGTGATTTCAAGTGCAAACTATTCAATAATCTATTTATGTTATCCAGAACAAAAATACTTCACACACATTTGTGTTTTGTCTAATTGCAGGTGTATGGGACATTTGTACAATCCACATATGAAGATAAGGAAGAAAGAGATGTTTATTTGTGTTCAAAAAGTTCTCTCACGTCACTTTTGGCCCAAGAGAAGATAGAGTCCAAGTCTCTCACGTTCTGGATTTAGGTTCGGACTGCACAGACATACCTAACTCAAAACGCCCACAACTTTTTCATACAGACTCCGAATTGGGTGATTCTTTTTTTTTGGAAATTAGATTTCGTGCACTTTCCAACCCAATTGGAATAACCTTCAAATTCGTCCGGAGCATTGAGTTATGGACGAAACAATCTGATGCTGCAGCAGAATCCGAGTCAAACTACAAGTCCAAAGGTGTTACATCACCTCCACTTGGGCCCATTGGCCTTGTACGACCTAGGGTAGGTTTAAGGCTGCCTTGGGACGTCCTCCCACCTCCTTGGCTGCCACCCCTTGCTCCTATAAAAGTAGATCCATCTAGTAGCTTTTCCCTTGGGATTTGTTTAGTTAAAAGTTAGCCATTGCAACTTCGTGTACTTCGTTTGTGTCCAACCACCAGACCAAGACCGCTTACGGATCCCCACCATTATCAATACTTCATATATACTCGCAATATTCAGATTGCTTGATCATATTCTTGCCTGTTTCTTCGATTGCTTGTAGGAATAGACCTTTGTGGTCAGGCTGACCGTGCTTCCGGCATCGTCAGTAACCTCAGGAGATTGGTTTAGCGATTGCTAAGGCGCAACGTCATGCACATTTGTAGTCGGATCGTCAAAGTTGTCTCCTCCAAATCGATAGTTATCATCCCCGCGGAGAAGTTCTTCCTTCGATTTGATTACATCTTCGACATGTTTCACTTGAAGAAGCTGGATTTTACGTTTGTCCACCTTTATCCCTTGTACATGAACTACATAACCAGGATTGAGCAGATACCTTATATCTGTGTCGCTGACCCATACTTCATGCACGAGGGCTTCTTGGCAGTCTGCCTAGAGCATCGTCAATATGCGAGGGACTACATCCCCAATTTCATGGTCACCAATAAGGACAAGGAGAAGATTCTCATGCCTTATCATCCCGTGTAAGTCATCCGCGCGGATATCCTTCCTTGGATTTCAATCATTCATTTGCACGGTGGAGGCTAATTAATTTGAGGTGTACTTATTTTGCGTAGCCACGGGCGCGCCATCCTCATCATCCTTTACTCTCGATACTCCCACGCTCTTTACTTGGACTCGTCGAAGAACATGAACAAAAAGGATTACACTGACATCAAGTATGTTCTTGACAGTGCTATCTTTTTCTATGGCGTACGGGGTGGAGAGATCAAGGACAAGAAGAAGAGGAACGACATGCCTGCCTTCAGCCATAAGACCGACTTCTGCTACATCCAGCAACCGAGTGATACTCAAAGTGATGGATTCTATGTCCTACACCACATGCTGGAGTACAGACAGGATCAGCAAAACCTTCGCCATGTCACCTACATCCGGGGATGCCCATATTCTGCAATGGGCAAGAAACGTAGGAGATATCGAGGATCATTGGCTTCGAGCTGAGTTCTATCACATCCAGCGCAAACTTGCCCAGATCATCATGAAGGAGGTCCTCGAAAAAATAGGGTTTTTCTATGAGGAAGGGCAAATGTCGCGGGAAGACGTCCGAACGCGCATAGCCGCTCAGCGTCTCGACCTGAAGCCTTTCACTAAGCTCAGGGACTATCTCCCTGACTTGGATGGATGGCACGACATGTTGTGATTGTCGATATATGACAATCTGTCCGTTTAGTCCATACTTTATGTATGACGAAACTTTGAGTTATGCACGATGAAACTTTATTTGTGATGTAATTAAACAGTCCTCCTCGACTAGGGAATATCAACTCTAGTTAGGGCATTTTGGGTACGATGAACTTTGTTATTTATGCTTATGATATGTTGCTTCTATTTTTTCCAAGTCTGTCTCTTTCTGTTGCTCAACTATATATGTTGCATATCATCGACTCATGTCACGATGCAGGTGCATAGATCATCAATGGCGAAGAAGTGCTATGCCAGGAGTATACGATGAGTGGTCGGAGTGTCAGGCCCAGGTGTACCAGTTTCCGGTTTCCGAGCGATAGCCAGTAGTTAGTTTAGGTTCACGCTAGTGCGAGAGAGGGATATGAGCTCATGTACTGCACAGTTCCGCTCTCACTCATAGTGATAGCTCTTCTCGCGTATATCATTGTTTAGACGGATGACTATGTAGTTGCAAGAACTTGTATCGCTATTTTTGAGATGATGACGAGAGACCACTTTGTGTTGGATGATGATTATGATGATGACATGATTTGATGCTATGATTACATTTGTATGTGTATGATATGCTAAAGATTATTGTATAAAGCCTATTCAAATACAAAACAAATATGCAGAAAAAACTAATAAAACTAACAGTAGCGAGGGGAGTAGAGTTAGCAGCAGCGTGCCCTTACCAGTAGCGCGCCCTAGATTAAAGCGCTGCAGATATTAGAAGTAGGGCGGTGTGCTAAAGCCTGTTGCTACTAGCCATGTATAGCAGTAGCGTGGGTCAGCACGCGCTATTGATACATGTTAGCTGTAGCGTCGTATCAGTGGCATGGTGCCCCGCGCTACTGATACACCTAATACGCGCGCTACTACTAGGTTTTTCCCTAGTAGTGTTTAGAGGCGAGCGACAAGGTGGTGAGCAAGGATGATGCTTCCATCTTTGGAGGCGAGAGTGATGATGTGCCATCTTCGGCCTTCATCCACGGGGACGACAACGAGATGATTGAGCATGGGATTTTCCCTTCGGTCATGGAGGAGAGTGATGATGTGCCATCTTCGGCCTTCATCCACGGCGACGACAACGAGATGGTTGAGCATGGGATTTTCCTTTCGACCACGGCGACAGATGATGACTTGAGTGACTTGTGCCACCATATTGAGAGTGAGAGTGACTTCAGCACTAGCCCCATATATGACGAGTTGTCCCAATTCCCATGTGAGGAGAGCCACAACCCCCACCACTTGAGTGAGATGAGTGACTCCACCATACGTGATATTGAGTGCACCTACCTTGAGGGAGTGAGTGAACCACCACATAGAGAGAGTGTGATAGTTGATAGGTCTCGTGAGGCCATTTGATTTCTAACAACTTGACCTCTACCTCTATTGTGTCTTCTCATTTGGTGCTAGGTCTCATTTATGATGACGCGCCGATCCTCGACGACTTCGTTTTTCCTTTGGACAAGACGATGGCCATGGTGGAATATGATGCACCCCCCACATGGTTCCATCAAGATGATGCTATTGACCACCATTTGGTCTTTCCCACATCATCTACACCACTTGATTGGAATTAAAATGGTAACATAGGTGAAGGTGATGCTTAAGTCCCACTAGTGGAAATTCTTCACATTGATTGCTTGCATGATGTTGATCCACCTAGTACCATGCTTCATGCTAGTATGATTTCCCCAGGCGACGATTTGCCCATTTATAATGAGTATGATGATTCTCATGTGGAGTCTATTAGTTGTCATGCCATGTTACATGATTTCTTGTGACAATTCTTTAGGTCACATCATGTTTCATATTCCGCTTGACTTGTCATATGCTATGCATGAGATGAACCATATGTCTTATTTGCAATCTCTTCATAGTGACTATGCTTTGCACATATGGCATAGATGACAAGCCCATGATTATGGGAATTTGTTTTTCTTGTGATGATATTGATATGCTCCCTTTGCATCATTTATCTCATATGCCATGCCATGACCACCTAGCTTCGGATAAGCATTGTTTTGGATGTTATCCATTTTCTCCATATGATATTTCTGCTATTGCTCATGAGGGGACCCCCATAGTTTCCTCATACATATTAGGAGATTTTGATGCATCCTATTCATTGCATGATCCCAATACTTGTGTGCACCGTATGCACCCCATGAGTAAACATGATATTGATGTGCCATCTAATTGCATTCTAAATTTGTGTCCCATCGTGTTATACACAATAACTATTCTTTCATGATGGATGACATGTTCTTATACCATGCATCAAATTTCTTTGAGCGATGCTTATCTTGTGCTAACTCACATGTGCACATACACATCATGATGGATGATGTCTACATTTACCACGCGCACAATTTCTTTGGTTTGTGTCTCTTTTTTGTAGGTACTCATGAATACTTGTCAACCTCACAATCCCATGAGTTAAAAAAACAAGCTCTAGAGAGCAATGATGACTTGGGATCCCATGGATTGTCTTTCCCACTGCTCTCTTCGCGCATTCATTATATATGGCCCTCACTTGGCTATGGGTTATTATCCATTACATATTATATGCCCATCTTGCCATGTTCACTTTGCATGATATGCTTATTCCTATGCCTTTGCCATGCATTTGTGACCCATGCTTTGCATTACACATGATGATTGATTCTAGTACTAGTATGTGTATTTGCAAGCTTGGTGGAGATATTGCTTGTTATTGCCATGTTCCATTTATGCCAAATTCCTATGATCATACTTTGATCTTGCTTTGTGTTCGTGCTTGCGATATGTCATGTGCATTAGTTATGCCTATTATTTTCTCATATGACATGATTGCCATGATTTACTCTAGTGTGTTGCATCTCCGCTCCACTACTTTGCATGACTTGATCTCTATGCTTGCTCATGTTGCATCAACCATGATTCATACTTGCTCATTTCATGCGGTTGATGACAACCATCTACATGCTTTGCACATGATTGTTATTGCTTCTTGTCATATATCTCCATGTGTTTCCTCTCTCATGCTACATGCTTTTCCATGTATTGAGTGCAACAATGCTTTTAGTCTTCTTCATGAGATTGCCCCTATAGTATTCTCACATATACTTGGAGATTTTGACATATTTTTCTTGTGAAGCATGATTGTCTTACCTCTTTGCACCATATGGCCTAGTGACATGAATATACACATTGTTGCATCATATTGTTCATGCACTTGTGCTCCTAATGGTTATCAGCATATGTAGCGATACTAAAATGCACACGAACAGTACGTGTTACTTTAACCTTGCCGATGTTGTTGAACCATTGGATATAGTAAGGATGTGGATGTGGTCTTGTGGTGAGAGACAACTTCTCCACCATCTCCATGCTAGCCAAGTTGTTGCAGCTCCCTGCATCTACGATGACGCGAACAGAACATTCCTTCACAACTCCCTTTGTATGGAGCAAATTGTGCCTCTGATTTTTCTCAGCTTGTGTGTCCTGCACACTCAAAACACGTTGAGCAACTAAACTTTCATACCTGTCAGTGTCTTCAACAACCATGTATTGCGTCTCTTGTTCAGAATCATCTCCACCGTGGTCTTCACTTGTAACAAGAGCCAAAGTCTCCTCATCATAGTCACTAGCAGACTCATACCCACCATCCTCAGTAGCAATCATCACACGCTTAGATGGGCATTCTATCGCATAATGACCTCCACCCTTGCAACGACAGCAAATAATATCATGTGTTTGCCTTGTTGATGCCATGGATGAAGAAGAGATCTATGTAGACCTGGAAGGTGTGCTCTTGGCAGATACTGGTGATTGTGCATGCTTTCTTGTACCATAGTTGGAGGTGGCAGCTGACGAAGATGTCTGTGCAGCAGAACATGTGGAAGTAGAGGATGCACGTGGTGTCCATGATGATGAACAACCTGCAGAAAAATTTGTTCACGCCAATGGTTGTCGATCCTGCACTTAATGTTCAACTTTGAAAGCAAGATGGAATAAACAAATGATATTATTATATTCCTTATATTCTATAATCATCTGAATCTCTTTATTTAATCCATCCATAAAACATGCAAGCATAGCTTCATTATCCTCAACAATACCACATCTAGTCATGCCAGCTTGTAATTCCTGATAATATTCCTCTACAGAATGTTTTCCTTGTCTTAAACGCTGCCATTTTTGAAGTAATTCACATTGATAATATGGTGAAACCCAACGAGTACGCATAGCACTTTTCAAAGCTGCCCAAATAGCTGGAATAGGATATAATCTACAATGTTCAGACCACCAAACACATGCAAAACTAGTGAATGCACAAACAGCAGCAACAACACATCTATCCTCGGGATATTGTAAGCATGTAAAGCGCCGTTCAGTTTTTAACTCCCAACTAAGATAAATATCAGGAATGTATCTACCCTAGAATGGCTAGATATTCAACTTTAGTTTAGGGATGTGGTCTTGATCTCGTACCTGAGGGGGTGCTGCAGCTCTACCGTTGCGATTATATGCATGAGGGTGACCTGGTGGTGGTGGTGCTGGTGGTTGCATGTAGTTCTGATTTTGATCAACCTCATCCTTGTAATATGCCTCCTCTGCAGTAGTAGGAGGGATTATAGAAGCATCAACAACAGTAGGAGTGACACCAGAAGTTTGTCCTGTCTCAAGAGGAACATGCTGCGCTCACCCTGTTGGATCGCGACGTGGAGGTGGTTGTTGATGTTGTTGCAATGGTGCAGCAGATGCGGGTGGTGGTTGTGGTAGACGCGGGTATTTCATTGAACTTGGCATCCAACTTGGTGTCAATTGTCTTCTCAATGTCATCAATCCTCTCTAGTGCCTTTCCAAAGCTGGCCATCACGTCTTTCACCTGTTGACCCAACATTTGCTGAAATTTATCATGAAGATCCTTCTTCGTCATGTTCTCCCGGTCAATCTCGTCGGCTTGTGATCCTGCCATGGTTAGTAGCAATAGAAACACACAAGAATATGATTCGGAGCATCCATTGACCATCCCCATGGACATTCCGTCACCACCACAAGCACAAAGAGGACCAATGACAAGAGCTCGTGCAGGTGCCATCGAAACCGAGGTTAACTCTTTCCTCTTCGAGTTTCGTCCGGATTCAAATGTGAATTGGGTCCTACCTCAAACTGAGATGCTATGCATTCTTAGGTACCAAGGAGATGATCATGAAGAAGTTAGCACGAAGATACAGGCGACTTGGAGAAGGAAGAGAACGAAAAACACGAGAGGCACGAAGCAACAGAGGTCCCAGACCACTCCGGGTGCCCGGCCACCTGCAGCCTCGGGTGCCCGGTGAGGGAGCCCTGGATTAAGGGGTCCTCGGGCGTCTAGTCTATTGACATGGGCCAAATTTTTGGGCTATGAAGATACAAGACAGAAGCCTTCTTCCTGTGTCCGGATGGGACTCTCCTTTGCGTGGATGGCAAGCTTGGTGATTTGGATATGTAGATTCCTTTCTCTATAACCGACTTTGTATAGCCCTAGTCCCCTCCGGTGTCTATATAAACCGAAGGGTTTAGTCCATAGAGACAATCGTAATCACATAGGCTAGACTTCTAGGGTTCTAGCCATTACGATCTTGTGGTAGATCAACTCTTGTAATATTCATATTCAGCAAGATCAATCAAGCAGGAAGTAGGGTATTACCTCCATAGAGAGGGCCCGAACCTGGGTAAACATCGTGTCCACCGCCTCCTGTTACCATCAGCCTCAGACGCACAGTTCGGGACCCCCTACCCGAGATCCCCAGTTTTTGACACCGACATTGCTGCTTTCATCGAGAGTTCCACTGCGTCATCACCAAAAGGATTGATGGCTCGCCTTGTTATCAAGGATAGTATCACCTTCAGAGGAGCCCTGGCCTCAGGCCAAACCCTCCAGGTAGGCGGCTTTACCATGACCACCCGTTCGGCCGTTGCGCCGATGATGACTTCTCGGGTCATCGAAAATTGTCTCCGTGTCGACTCCGAATACTCCAAACGTATGAATCTGACAGAGCTCTCGTCCTTAAACGAACTCCTGGATCACATTGCCACCCTGGGGGTTGCTACAGACTACGATCGGATTGAGCTTAAACCCAATTAGAGACAAATCAAATCTCCGCCGGTCACCCATCAGATAGCGGTAGTGAAGGAGCAATACAACAACTCTTCCTCCATATTGAGGACAAACTGTGTTCAGATTTCCGAGCTCAAAGAACCGGATACCCGTCCACGGAAAGACGTGGCCCGTACTCCGAACCTAGAGTCGGATGGTGGACCTGAAAAATTGGTTGTTATCCCGGAGCTTGAACTGTTAAGCTCGGAAGTTTCTCAAACTCTGGATCCCAAATTGGGTGAGGGTTTGGACTTAAATCCACCCACCCACCCAGATACACGCGATCTTATGCACATACGGCAGCAGTCTCGAGAAACAATCCATCACTTTTGGGCCAGATTCCTCCTTGTCAAAGACAAGATCAAAGACTGCCGCGATGAAGATGCGATCTCATTTTTCTCCAACAATTGCACGGACGAAGGAATCCTCAATTCTCATTAACCACAGTCACGTATTACGCTTCGCTGACTTGGCAACCATAGTACAGAAGTACTTCACAATGGAAAGCGGCTGGAAAACTCAGGCAACTTCTTGGGAGCCACCGTGATGAGGACATCAATACCATTGTTACACCCACAGCCCCTACTGCTACATATACGGGACCAATTACTAGAGCTCGCGCACGCCAATTAAATTATTAGGTACTTTCGTTTCTTGGTAATGATTCTAATGTTCATGAGAATATGATGCTGCCTAAATTGGATACATTTGTTTTGCTTACAAATGAAGGGCCTAGCTTGGAGAAGGATGAACATTGGAGCAAGAACAAGCATGGAGATGATGCCATGCGCAAGGGGAACAAGAACGGAGTTACAAGTGATGATTTCAGGACTTTGAAGCCACCATAATGGGTGCATGAGGCCTTGGACGAAATATACAAGATGCCACTTCATAAATTTCGCCCCGAGGCTATTATAGGTGCCGCGTCACCTTTTTATTGGGCCAGGCCCATGTAATTTCGAAATACATAGGTATAGGCTATTTTTAGAGTCCGTATGTGTGGGGAAACAAGAGATATAGTTGATTTCGGACCCCTACACCAAGGGCCACGAAATTCCCCCTCTCTTCCTCCACATATACAGCCCTTAGGGCACCGTTTAGACTTCGGGTTTTGTTTAGATTAAAAGTTCGCCATAGCTGCAACTTCGCGTACTTCGTTTGTGTTCAACGGCCAGACAAAGGCGTCACAGAACCCCACCTTGATCAATAAAGCTTTCATCTTATATTCGCAATATCCAGATTGCAATCTTAGTTTCTTGCTTGTTCTTCGTTTGCTCGCAGGAAACAGACCCTCGTAGTCAGGTTGATCGTGCTCCGGCGTGGTCAATAACCTCTCGGAGTTGGTTTAGCGATTGCTAAGGCGCGACGTCCTCGCACGTTCGTAGTCAGATCGTCAAAGTCGACTTCCACCAAAGCGATATCCATCATCTCATTGAAAGACGGGACACCAAATTACCAGGACGGATATCGCTTTTGTCTGGACGGGACACCAAATTATCCATCGTCCCGTCTTTCGATGAGATGATGGATATCGCTTTGGTGGAAGTCGACTTTGACGATCCGACTACGAACG